>NW_009630566.1:312-22841 GCF_000690535.1 Cariama cristata
GGAAATGGCTGTTACAGTGGCGTCCAATGTTACCCTGGCCCCGGAGGTGCTGTGCTCACCCTACCCACCCAGGTGACCCCTGTTCCCAAGCTCTCTGAGCTCCCTGGTGACAAAGCAAGGCTATTCATTTTTGCACAATTACCCCTTTTAAATTGGTGAAGTCTAGAGGGAGGGTAAAGGACTTGTTCATTCGCAGAGACAAAGGACTGTATGAAAGCAGCAGTAGCCTACGCTTACTGCAGATCTGAGGGTCCCTAAGGGATGTGGGTAGGGTAGCACAAAGTTAGGGGTGAGAAGCAAGCTTCCTTTCTCTTTTGCTCTCGTTGGGTTCAAAATTCCCCAGATTTGTAGTCCCGTTTGGTGTGAAAGTGGAAATAGCTGTGGTCACTAGATGGCAGTAAAGAATCGATGTGCTCTTCCCTGTTCAACGGAAAATTTGTAAGAGCTTGGCCTAGATTTGCCCTGGGAGAAAGAGCTGGATGCTACTAGTGAAACCATGAAAATAAGCATGCAATCATTCTGCTTGGTAATGAGGATTTGTTTTGTTATTGTCTGTTTCATAAAAAAAATGGACAAGTTGTGTTTACCAAATAGAAAATTATTATCAGATTAAAAGTGTAATTCTGAGTGAGAAAAGGAAGTTCAGCCTCACCAGGACAGGTACTTGGAGAATATGGTATCATACTCTTGAAACACTGCTGAGATTTCACATATGCTGGGATTTCAGTGTTTTACCCTGAAGCTTAAGACTCGTTTTTGGTTTTTAGCAGTGGCAGGAGGCAACCCAGTTCTGCATGACCCTCCTTCGCCAGTAAAAGCTTACCTACATGCCTCTAAATTTTTTTTTTTTTAAACCGTCTTTTGTCGTAGTGAAAACTTTAATAAAAAATCAATGAGATATCAGAATGAAGCACACCCTGTATTTGTCCATATCCTAGGTGCTGTATGCTGGTGGCTTCTCCTCCACTACACTGTGTGCTGTGTGTATCTTAATTTTGCTTGAAGGTTAATCTCGTTGGAAGGCAGGAGTTCTGTGTGTACAAAAAAATTGCAAAGCCAGCTGGTATATCCTACTGCCATATACTGTTGTGATTCGGAAGCAGTGTTATGGGAAGCAGAAGGAACTAAATGAAGAAATTAAACTGACAATTTACCCTGCAGTGAGCTGATGGGGAGAAGCTGAACGACCTATTTTTGGATTTGCCCACTGCTGCTTCTCAGTGGTTCTGTTGTAAAGGACAATGTGGGATCTCAGTACTTATTGCTGTCTTCTATGGGATGTGGATTTTCAATAATCCAGAGGGTAAAAGTTGTCTGTTAGGAGCCAACATAAGGCCCCCATAGCACTTCAGCATGTTTAAAGAAAAAATAAGTGGCATATTTTTTACAAACCATATACAGCTATGTAACTTGCATAGTACCTCGTGATTGACAGCTCTTGATTTGCTGTTGAAAGGCTTTCTGGGTTGCTTGAATTGAGTCACATTGGGATAAAACTTGGCAGAAACTTCAACTCAACTGCTTTTTTGATTATTTAGAAAAAACTAAGCAAACTATTAGATAGATGACTGGGACTGGTCATCTCCTATGGTGTATGAACATGTTTCCCAGCAATTCAGAAAGAAATGCAGTAAAAATACATGTAAACAGTGGGGGAGATTGAGTGTTAAAAGTAAATGAATTGGGTGACTGCCAGTAATTTCAGAACTGTGTATTTCTTTGATTTCAGAAAGGCACATTTCCCACAGGCCTAGATGCTGTGCAGAAGTGGTACAGCTACTTAGACCAGTTCTTGTTAAGAGCTATCAAGAACAATCTTGTTCCCTGGAAGATAGAAGAACATGTTAAAAGGATGGCAGCCTTATATATAGCTATGCATTCTTATGTGTCATGCCACTTTGTTCTTGAAGGATTGCTGGCAGATTCCTCCTTGGATTTAACACAAATTGTTTAATGCAGGCCACTTACAAGGTGTGAATAGGAAGCAGGTTGCTAAACATGCCAGTCAGTCAGGCCAACAGCTTGGTTTTGAAAGAAAAATTCGATATAATTTTCTTGGCTTTGTAAAGAGGTGGCATTTCATTTCTATACCATGAAGTGTGATGATAACCGTTGTGACTGCTGTCTGCGAAGGCTTGGCAAGCCCATGGAGATAGTTACTGGAAAGATGTTCAAAGTGGCTGTTGGGAAGTTACACTTGTTCTCATCAGTGTGAGAGAGGCAGCTAGAGGTCTGTGGTGAGTTCTTCAGTGACTGATCGGACTAAAGATGTGCTTAGCCCTTCTCAGAGTTACCCTCAGACCAAGCCTCAGTGCAGCTTGGGTGGATCATGATAGTGCCTGGGTCCTGCGAAGGCAGTAATTGCCGGATGGATTACTCCAGCAAGCGGGACTGGAGACTCTGTCCCACAACTGAGTGTGAGCAGTGCTGTGGTGGTACCTGCTGTGTAAGTGTTCACGTCTGTGGGGAAAGAAAGAGAAAATCAGGCTACCCTGTCTGAATCAAAGGATGTGACTGGCTCCTAAAAGGCTTTTCAGTGTGTTTGGTTCTGCTACAGTCCACATGTTTTGATCTAGGGAAAAATGGGGAAAGAAACTCATCAGTATTTGCAAATCAGTAGACCATGGTGAGATTAATCTCCAGGAGCTGCAGATGCGTACAGAGGAGATGGCTGCAGTGCTGTAACCACCTCAGGTCTTTCAGACCCAGCAAGGGCCCTGGGATGTGATTCTTCTGGCCTGTTTTAGACATTTACTTCAGGATGAGGCAGACTGTGTCCTGGAGGTGCTTGGTTTTGTCTGTTGACTGCAAAGGGTGTCTCAGTAACAAGCTCAGATGTAGACCTCTGCATGTCTGATGGATCACGCCAAAAATACTACAAACATTTGAATGAAGTGAACTGTTCATCTCAGTCATTTCCTAGGACCAGTCCTTTCCACGTCAAGGCAGGTGCTTTCTTAGGTAAAGGAAGGAGAAAATAAATGAGAGATGATTTATCAATTACAGGTTGATGTGTCAGTAATTATGCTTGTGTGATGTCTTTATGACCAGAGTAGGTTTGATGGATGCTTTTCGAATCACGCTGATCTGCAAACTATTATACAAAGTGCACTGTACAGTGTACTTCTTCCAGTGCAATTGGCAGATGCTGTGCAACCAAGTAGCATGGCTTTGCTCTTTCTGCTTTACTTCAGCCTCATTCAGTTATGTGCTTAAAAAAAGAATTACTGGCAGATTTAGGATATTGGTCTGTGAGGTGCTGTGCACACAGCTAATGGGTTGTGCATGTTGTCAGCTTTCTGCATTCATTATTTGCTTGTGGTGGATCAAGGTGCTTGTGGAGCAAGGGAATCCCTTCACACAGTTCAGGAGCATTGGTTTATGCTCACAGATGCTTGCAAATTAAGGACAAATGTCAGAAGGCGAATAATGACCATAAATATTCTATGTAGGCATCACAGCAGAAGCAGGTCTTTAGAAAGGACTTAAATACAATTGGAGCAGAGATTTTATAGAGAAGTTGTGGGAATGGGAAATTAAATCATGCCTGAAGTGTCACACTGAAATGAATGTGCCAGAATCTGAAGAGGGGCTCATTTTCCTAAATATTTCTTACACAGAGTGTGGACAGTCAGAGAATCCTTATAATTTATTTTTCTTCTTAGTGAAAAATATGTAAATAATTTTCATTTTTGGGACCCTTGAAGCAGGCAGCAGCCGCAGGTGGGATGCTGATGTAGCAGTGCAGGGCACAGAGGGCTGGAGACTCCTCAAGGGTGGCTCTGATGGACACAGGTGAGTTTGGGGTGACAGCCCCCATTGACACCCACCACCAGTGGCATTTTCAGAGCAGAAGTGCCAGTCCTTTCAAGGCAACAAAGCAGCTCACTATCAGGTCACAGTCTTTGTGTCATTTTGCATGGCTACAACACAAGTAATTTTCATCACTGCAGTTGGCTGAATTGACCATATGCTTTGTGAAGGGGATTCATTGAGGTGGCTGAGGGGGTCCTTGCTGAGGGATGGTCATGCTTCCCAGTGGCACAAGAACCACATGAGGGAAAAGAGTGCAGATCAGAAGGTCATTAAAGACATGCCATAGCAAGCATGCACAAGGTACCTGAGTTCAGGAAGCAAGGGCAACAGCAGTTAAGATATGCCTCATTTTCAAACGCTTGTCTCCATAAACTGTGCAAGTTCTCCACACGTAGGCTGAGTGTGTCTATATCTGTGTAATATTTACAGATGGTTGAAAACACATATACACATCCTCTCATCCATGTATAAAATATATAAATATAGGGGCACAAATAAATATAAAAGATTATGTTTTACCAATCTTTAAAGTTTAACTGAGATAGGATTTAAGACAAGAGCCTCTTTCAAGCATCTGTCTCAATTTCTGAACTCTCTTCATGTTACCTATATTTTTCTCATTATTAAGATTTTTTGTTACCTCATTGTTTAGAAACATAGGTATCTCTCTTACTTCTGATATCCAGTTTGCCCTAGGGCTGATAATGCCATAGGAGCCTAGGGGACCAGGTGGTATGTACCTTACACACTTGGTTTCTGGGGACTGCTGGTGCAGGTGTGATCTTTGTGGCTGGGATTTTCATGCAACATGGGGCAGCAATTGATGGTGACCATTCAGCATGGAGGGATGTTGCTACTTAATGTTTTAGTATTAGTATTTTTGAAAAATGGAATCCACTGGATTAGGAAAGCTTTAAAATACTGATAAAGACCACCCTGAAGTACAGAGACACTGGAGGTTTAACTACGATATTAAACAAACGGCAGCATTCTCATTCTTTTTGTGGAATTTCACAAACTCCAATGTCAGGGAAGTAGTGTAAGAGGGGCCAGCCAAATGCTGTTTGCTGGCAGGCATAAGGTTTAACCAGTTTTGCAGGTGTTTTCTGTTGAGGCTGGTCCTGGCTAGGCTCAGCTGTGGCCAGGGTGTTAGCTGCAGAGATAGGGGATGTATAAAAGGGATGAGAGGGCTCTATGTGTTCCATTAGCATTGCTGGAGAGAGGAGGTCCTTGTTGAGCAAGGACAATCTATGTTCAGGAGAGGAGTGCTGGTGTTGCTAGCAGAGAGCAGACTGAAAACTTTCAGACTACAGCGTTATAGCAAAGTGAAAAAGTCTTAGGGACTAGATGACCTCTACTCTCTCTCTGTCTCAGCTTCTCTTTCTATGATCTGTACTATCAGAGATTCATTACCATGGGGGTGTGAGCTGAAAAGTCACATGTATTCAGGTTGTTTAAAAATTTCTGAAGCTAGAAAGAGCAGTGGGTAGTTTGCTGGTGCCTGAGGTTGCACCTCCTTTTAACCTCAGTGCAATTCTGGGCATCTCTGTGCTGTGCATCCAGAGCAGTGGTGTGGTGACAGGTTTGTACATGAGGAATGTGTGGAAATGAGGTTATAACAACGGCAGTAAAGGACTGCTAACCTTTCAGAGGCAGCAGAGCAGAAGGAAATTAATCTGTAGGTTGTGGAAATCAGTATCCTGCAACTGCCTAAAATCCCAATGAGCCACATGTGTGATGGCATGATGCGCAAGCAATGGCAAGATTTGCACCAGCAGCTACTGTGTGTGGATCTTTCTGCTCTTCTCTATTCCTTCAACAGAAAATTGTGTCACTTTTTTTCATTCTGTTAAGTGGATGCTGCTACTCCCACAGGCCTGCACAAGATATCAAAAACTGGTTTCCCATGACTGGCCAGCAGCTGTGTGTGGATCTTTCTGCTCTTTATTCCTTCAACAGAAAATTGTGTCACTTTTTTTCATTCTGTTAAGTGGATGCTGCTACTCCCACAGGCCTGCACAAGATATCAAAAACTGGTTTCCCATGACTGGAGGCAGGGCGAGGAAATGAGATTTTATGCTTTATGTTACATACAGAGATCACAGAGGGTGAGGATGGGGTTATAACACCATAAACTGCTGTATCAACTTTTGACTCAGGCACAGTTCCCTCTAGTACTTCTGGATATCTCCTCAGAGGAGAAAGGTGGTGAATGGACTTGTTTCTAGCAGTCCATTTGCTGTGCCAAAACCAACCTTCTACCAAATATGGTGAAAGTTTCATATCTCTTTTTGATTCTTAGAGTTTGTTCTGCCTTTATCAGCCAGAAATTACTTATTCCTAAGGCTCGAACTTCTTGAAAGTTGATTGTCGTTGTAATAAGTCAGATTACACTATCCCATAGGGAATTTTCCACAGAAGTAACTTGCCTGTTGTGCAGAGCTTGGAGCCCAGTGCCAGCACTGTCAAGATATTAAAGATGCTTTTCAGGAATAGGGATTATACTTTTTTTTAATAATGACTTCCAAATACAAAGAGCTGGCATGGCTGTTAGTGGAAACATTGAGTAGAGGTGAAAGGTTAGGAGTGAAAATAGCTCTTTTAAAAGTAACTTGTAATGGTTAGTAGGAGTGGCTGCTATATAGATCAGTCCTGAGCCAGTTCTCATCTTGGGCTGTTCTGCAGAGGTCATTGCAGCTGCATAGAGATTGTCTTGAAGCAACACTGAAATAAACTATTTTCTTTCTTTTGTTCCTTCTTTTTAAAAAAGCTTCACAAAAATAGGTCTCTGGATGATGCAGCACCTGTTTATTAATTGTCTGGGATGGCCTTGCTCTCTGATGGGGCCATCTGAGCAGAGTGCCCTGAATACCAGGACCACACGGATGCTCCCCCATGAGCGGTGTGTCCGTGCCCCGGCCCTGGGATGGTTGCTGCCCACCGCCCTGCTGTGTGGCTTTTGGGGGCTGACTTCAACCTGGCCTCAAGGGCACTGGTGGAGCGGAAGCAAGATGATTTATAGAGTTGACTGTGGCTTGTGATGGTGACAGCCGTCGGTGCTGAACATGCCAGTGTGCGCGGGGTGCAGTGGGAGCAGTGAACGTGCATGGTGCCCAGATTAACCTGTGCTGCTTCTTGGCATTATGAACTGCATGTACTTCATAAACACCCATAGGGTTTCTGCTGTGATGCAAGTAAACTTGTATTTAATTACTATCATTAGCTTGGACAACCTTAGCGGTCTGTCTCTTCCTCTCTAATTACTGAGCTCTTCAAGGTAGGCTTGGAAGGAAAACCCTTTACTCAGAGGCTAAAGCTCAACTGAATGTTGTATTTTTGAGCAAAGAGCTTGAATTTTCAGCCAACACATACAAAAAGATTAGGAGTGTTTTTTAGTTGACAATAAAGCTGGTTTTGCCAGTTTGAGAATTACTTTAGTGAGTAATAGAAAATTGCCATGAAAAACAGGTCTCTGTGCGCAATGTCTATTTAGGTGAAAATTCAGTTTTCCAGCTGGACCAGCTTGCAACTACATTTTTCTAATTTAGGAAAGCAGCTTCTGTCATTAGGTGCTGATGCCAGGCACTGAGAACATGCATTTTCTATGCCTGTAAAAGTGTCCTTTATTGGTCTATAACACTGAGCTGTGCTGTTTTGGAGTCATGAAGAAAAGTATGTGTAGACTTGAGTGGGATTTGCTCATAAAAGCTGTTACAGAAGAGGTTTTCAACATTTGCATGAATTCATACTGTGTGCTGCATAAGTTTTCTCTGCTGTCATTTTTGAATGGAGAGTCTGTTATGCCTTTTTGTGACCTGTTAATTTGGCTGAAAAGCTGTTTAAGTAAAGGGTAGGCTATTTTTTCCCCAGTACTACTTAGAAAAAAATTCACAGAATGATTTTTTTTTTTTTTTAAAAAAGCCCTAAGATGCTAAGATGTGGGCCAAGAGGAATTGTAATAATTGCTTATCCCTGAAATTACTCATGACACTAGCACATTCTTAGAATGTGGCTAGATTTTGTGCAGGAAGCCTTGTTGTGGGTGGAGGGGAGCATAATGCGAATTAAATAACATGAGTGGGGAAGATTTGGTAGATTGCTCTGTAAAATACTGGTCTCCAGTCCTGAGGGAGAAAATATTAAGTTTGTCTGTTGTACAGAAGCCTTATGGGTGGAGGAGTAGACTTTAAGTGGTCACTTCAAAAGCTGTGAAAGTTTTTTCCGCCTTCGTCCTCCAGTTCTTTGAAATACTCAAGACTCAGCGAAGAGATGGTTTTAATGTGTCTCATAGCACAAGCAGTAACCAGATGAATGGTGTTTGCATTGGTGTGCCGTCCTCAGATACCAGTGTGAAAGTCCAAGCTCTGGCAAGTGATGGCAGTGTTTTTCAGAGGCCAAGATGTTTTATTTCTAGGGAGCATTAAGAGCTTTCTGTTATTAAGATAGATGCTGTTTGCAGTGAGACTTTCTGAATGATAGTGAAGCACTTCCTTGTGCTTGTGTTGTATTCCCTGCAGGGCAGAAATGGGGTGGTTTTGCTGGTACTTCTCTGACTAGAGGTATGTCAGAAAGATGAGATGATACTAGTGACATCCACAAGTTATTCCTGCTGAGCGCCACAACCTCAGGGTGAACCACCTCGCTGTGTGCCGACGCATGGGAGCAGGGAGCTGCTTTCACCGTGGTGCTGCCCTGGACAGTGAGGATGGTGGGGATGGGTGGTGGGACCCATTCCCCCTCCTGCACCCACGCTGTCAGAAGCTGTTGTATCTCTATCTGCTCTTCCATGTTTTGGTGGAAGGTTCAGCTGCTCCATGTGAGGAGGAGTGTTTGGCTGAGAGAGCGTGCCTGTGGATAATGCTGGGTCTGTGCTTAGCTGGAATCCTCTGAAGGCGTTTTTATATACTACTTTCTGTGCTACTTTATGCATCAAAGAAAGCAAGTTGTTCAGACTGGTTCACTAAGACAGCAACAACATAACGTCAAGAGGATCATTTAATCTCAGTTTTTTCAGACAGGGTAGCTGTAAATCGAAGGGCAAAAATAATTCTCTTTAAGCAGAAGTATTTTCCCAGACTTCATTGAGGAAGGGTATGTAGAATATTTTTCCGAAATCTGTTGCAGAAGACACTTCATTTTAAATACCAATTAGACTTCCTTAAATGACTTTCTCAATCACTGATGCATAGTGAAAATATATAATATATGTAAGCATATTTTCTGAGATATCAAAACCTGTCGGCATGTATTGCCAGTCTGGAGAGGGAAATGAAGTGTGACAAAATAGGATTTTAAACTGAGTTGCCTATGCTTTTTTTTCTTGCAATACCAAGCAGATAAATGTAAACACACATCATAACATATAAAAATGAATCCCATATTGAATATTTTGTTGGAGAAGCAATAAACTGCACTAAAAATTGATGAATGGCAAATATATTTTTATTTAAGCATTTATTTTTATGGCATTAACAAATAGAAAAATATATGGAAGTATGCAAATAATTTCATAGAGACATTAAAATAAAGTGAAAAATATCAAGTTGCTCATCCCTCATGGAGATTTTGTGCTTAAGTATTGTGGACATTATTGAAGCACATATAACATGGCTGGTGAAAACACTGGAAACTGATTTAATTCTTCAAAAGCGTGAGCTTTCACTATATTTCCCCATTGAGAGCTTGAACTTTTTAAATGTTGGAATAAATCTACTTTATGTTGCTTTTATGACATACCTTTATGCATGCATATTTTATTATAGGATGTGTAACTGGATGTTCTTTATATATTTTTGCTTTAAAAGTTTTATTTAAAAAGTCAAAGAAATAGTGTAAACTGTGGTAAGTAGAACTTTGTATTAAATAAACTTTGCCAAAGGATGATTGTCTACAGTAGTTTAAACTGTTTATTATGGACTGCTACTAGTTAAAAAAAACGGGACTCTTGTCCCATTGCTGCTTGAATTTTTAGAAGCCACCATGGGGTCTGTGGGGCCATCGAGCTGCCTCTGCCAGGGCAGTGACCCCCGTGGGCTTTCTCCTCCGTGCCGCTGGCAGGGACCCCACTGGGGCAGCGCCAGTGCAACTGGGAACACAGCTGTATGCCAGCAGAGCTCCACTGTCTTCAGATGGATGGAGGAGGATGCGGGGAGTCACCCCAAACACAGTGATGGACAGTGACTGTGGGGAGGGATATTTACTTCCTTTTGTCCGACGAGTTCTTGCTGTGCTGTGGACACTTTAGAGCATGTATTATCATCTTTCAGTATCAAGCTCCCCTAGCTGGAAGTGAGATGAATGGGATAGCTTGCTGCTTTATCAGCTTTTAATATTCCAGTTGCAATTAGTTCCAATGAGTTTATTTACATTTGTAGTTTACATTTGGGCGGGGTGGGGTGGTGGAAGAAAAAGCCTCTTCCTCTGTTTTGTGAGAGAGCCTATGCAGGAATAAGGCAGATGGAAGAGGCCATCTCTTCTGCTTTTCTTCCATTAATTCTCATTTAAAATGTAAGGGTAACTAGTTTGTCCTCTCACACTGTTAGTGGGGATTATTTCACAGCTCTTGCCAATTCCAGTTGTAATAGAGGTATAGAATGCTAGCACTTCCTAATCAGTTAATTTGTGAAAAGAAACTTCACACCCATTTCTGTTTTGCCTTAGATGAATCTTCCTACTTTGTCTCTCTGAAATCATCTATTTGATTTAATACTAGCCTCACATCACTGGATTGCACATAACTTCTTAACACGCTGTGGTGATCTGCAGAGCGATGTTTGCTCAGGCTGGACTGTGGATTATGAGTATCCCAGCCAGGGAGAAGTAAATGAGTCCTAACCTAGGAGACATTACAGAAACCTTGTCATAGAGGAAGCTATCGAGGCATCAACATTTATAAAATGTCTGAGAGTCTCAAGAGACGGAAACAGTCCTAGAGCTTTGTCCAGAAGTTCAAAATAATTATTTGTTGCAGAATTATGATTTCCCTAGGAAAGAAAGAGCAGATGACTTGTATTGTATACATATAGAGCTATGTGCAGATTAGATTTAACAAAACACCTTCATGTAAGTTCCTAGAAATTACAGATTTTAAATCTATTGTTATTAATGAATTTTATTCCGTAAACTTTGCATATTTGTCCATAAAGGTCAGTTGTTCTGGTTTATATGTAATATTCATATTATTTTTAAAATACCTTTTTATACATTCTTTTTATTTATCTTTGTTTCAGTCACTTATAAAAATAAATGATGCCCAAATCTAACAAAGGCAGAGGGAAGTCAGGAAGAGAAATAAAGTCTTGGAAAAAGAGTAATTTGCTCAGCGACAGAGCTGAAAACATCCTGGTTCTCCTGGGCTGCAGGCTATGTCACTGCTTTCAGCAAAGATGTTTCTGCAGGTCTTTTCAGTCAAACACCCTTCAGAGGAGGTGGGTGCCTGCTTTTTCCATTTGCCTACAGCTGATGGATGGGACACTTATGTTCATGTTACTTGGATGGTCTGAGCAAAGGCATCACGATGCTGCTTGGCTCTTGGCGGGGTGGTGGCACTCCTACGGGGCTCGGTTTGAGTGAGAGGTGACCAAGGTATGAGGACATATTTTGGAAGAGCTATTCCCATGTGGAGCTGTATCTGACCAGAGACAGCCTTGGAAGGGTCAATGTGCAGGTCCGTGGGCAGCAGTGGGCTGCCCATCGCTTGGGCACTGGTGATGGACACCTGAGTGCAGGGGAGTCGGGCCAGGTGCACATGCTCTTTAGCTTGCACGAAGGACTGTACAAAAAGGCTTCAGTCCAAATGTGCTCCTTCTGCAGCATGGCCAAATGCTGCCTGAGCTGCCTCCGGCTGCTGGGGCCAACCGCCACGTGGCCTTGCAGAAGTCCTCTAAATTGGCAAAAAGGCTTCTCACCTTCCTGTAAGTTGGCTTTTTCATTGCTGATAATAATTCCTGGGCTTTATCTTCTGCTTGATGCTCAAGCTGTATTTCTCTTTACATCACCATAATTAATTTATGAGCTCAGAAGTGACAGAGAATGTTTATTATGGAGATGACTTCCTTGAACAAGCTTCCTGAAATAACCTGCAAGAATTTGTAAGGAACCTTACATTTAGTAATTAATTATGCAAACCAACTTTTAACATATCTTTAGGTAATCAGAACAAAAGAAGACAGTTGTCTTTGTTAATTATCATGAAAATTTACTTATGAATATTGTAATTATGCACATTACTGTGTCTGCTGTCACTCATGGCTGAGGTATAGTTAGGCAGTGTTGTTTTCCTCCCACTGTCATTGTAACAAAGGGCTAACAAAAAGGGATGAAGTTACAGGTGCTGTAGTTTAATTTCAGAAAACATTATTTGCTTGTTGAGATCAGAACTGGAAGCTCAGCACAGCGGTGCCTAGGGAAGCGGGTGCACTGCCCCACCATCTCCAGAAATGCTGCTCCAGGGGCTAGGCATGGGTGTATTAGCAGGCAAAACCCTGAGGTCCACCTGTGCTAAGCTTTTGCAGAGGAATGGTCTGCATTCTGTAGGTTAGTCCCTGTCAGTGGTAGGAGTGCAGTCGCAACGGCCATGCTGCTTTGACATTTTCTGTCCCCTGGATTAAAGCAACACACCATTTTGGTTGCAGGTAAAGCAGAACTTTTTTGCGACCACTTAAAATTGCTTTTTAAGTGTTTCAGAGCACTTCTATTTATCTTTGAGATAAAGCTGTATCTACCCATATCAGCTAAGAATTTACCTACTAAGTTTTACTAAAGCGTGTTCACAGGTCAGGTTTTCTTTAAGGTGATGAAGTCACAGATCTGAAGGTTCCCTGGCCAGTTCTTGAGAGCTGGGAGAGTGTGACAATTAATTATGAACTCAAATTCAGCTTTCTAACACTTAATGTGGTCAAGTGCCTTGTCCTTCTGCAAAAGTAGATGATCCATTAGGATGGGCCAGGTCAGCCTTTGGCCCTCGTTTCTTCTCCAGCAGACAGCTGATAAAGGAAATTGCCATTAAATTAATTGAAGTTTAAAAGTTCACTTCATAGTTGTCCTTTATAGCATAGAGAATGTCTTTGAATTTCTGTAGCTTGACACTCACCAGAGGTCAATAATGTGTCATTAAATATCTTTGTATGTGCTGCTAATACACATTTTCTGCTCTATTTAGTACTGGAAATGTTAAATGGTTTTGATGCCTGATTACAGGCATGCCTAAAGATCTAAGCTCCACCTTTAGCCTGTGCTTCCAAGACCCAATTTTCAAAGACGCTCTTGAGTTAGCTTGATTGAATGCTTCAGTGAAGTAATCTCAACACACTACCTGCTTCCCCCATTTTACTTCTTACCAATGTTCTCTCTGTGTGCATAAATGGTGTAACTGGCTCCTTGCAGCCTGTGTCTCTGTTCCACTGGAAGCCTGATTGAAGATGGTGAATTTTTGTTTCTTTTTATTATTTATATGAGTATTATGCCTTCTCCCCAGCTGTGCTGATAGCCCCATCATGTTCAGGAGTGTGTAAACACAGTAGGAAAGTGATGCTCTCAAGAGCTTATCCAAATACATAAAGCAGGGAAAAGGTGGGAAGAGGGAAATTTTTTTTTCTACCTCTTGTAGAGACCTGGAGCTGAGAGATGCTAATCTCACGTGCATTTTCTGAGGTCAGTTGGAGAACCAAGCAGATCCAGGCTTTCGGCTCATCTCTTTTATGCTAAAGCCAGAAAACAGGATAAAAACATGCTTAAAATATGACCTTAATCGGAGCATTTTACAGGAACTAGGTTCTCATGCTTTTTGATGAAAACTCTGGCAGTGGGTTTTATTTGAGTCTATTTGCATCTTATCCTGCAAGATTAGGCCATGAGAGCATGTTTTTTCCATTTTGTTTTTTTGAGGGAAAAAACCCTCACTTTCTAAAATCCAGAGTGGAACTGGTGAACAGTAGTCATGACTGAGTTCCAAATTTGAAACCTGGAGTGTGGAGAAATGGCCTAAATCTCCGTAAGATTGCTCTGAAGTCTTGTTTTAAGTCTATCTCCGTTCCCCAGATATTTAAAACTGTAGAGACAGAGAAACACAGAGAGAAAACTGGTAGAAACACAAGAGCTGATGCTGGTCCCTGGTTTCAGAACCTGACCTAAAAGATTTTGATCTCTGCAAGCAAACCTGCTTCACAGATATCTGCAAGAACTGCTGCCATCCTGTACACATCATTTTACTGTCATGCAATTAGAAGCTACAACTGTGGTGCCGGCTTTGTAGTTTGCCCTTTTAGTTTTGTCTGTTGCTATGGTAGCAACAAATGATTGCAATCACTGCTGTTTATGTTGCAGTCCAAGTCACATCAATGGAGATCTTGGAAACCAAACAATAAAAATCTGACTTAACTGTATACTGCATTTGTTGTACATAATAGATTGTTCACGATAATCAGGATTCATTGAAATCTTTTGTTCCTGAAGCATTTGGAGAATTCCTTTAACTGAAGGGTTGTCAAATAGCAATTTATTTTCAATACATACTTACCCAGTGCTCTTCACACAGCTGGACAATATTTCTTTTGCACTGTTTCCTGAGTATATCCTTGAAAATAATTATTTTAATACCCTTTCTAGTTTTGAAGAAAGGCTACTTTTTTTTTCTTTTTTTACCTTGTACTAATCATAGTAGTATCTTAGGTCTAAAATAATACATCTTAAAAAAGATAATTCAGTACTTTCTCCCACACTTTGTCTGTCTTGTCTATTTAGATTATACAGGCTTTTTGAGGAAGGATTGTCTTTATTTTCTGCAAAGGCTTGTATAAAGGAACTTCTATGAGAGACAACATTAATAAACTGTAATATCAATTTCTGATTTTGAGCATCACCTGCTGAGCTTTGAAGAAGTTGAGAACAATAGAGGAGAGATCAAGTGGGCACATGAGTCTGCTCAGTGCCCCCGAGGGGAGTAGTGATGGGTAGCCAGAGCAGGGAAGCTGGTTCTGCCACCTGCCCACGCTCACCTGTCAGTATTGCACTGCCTCAGAGTTCATTTTGGGGACCTCAGCACTAACATCTGGAAGGGAATTTAGCTAATACTGTAGCAAAACAGTGTGAAATCCTGCATTCCTGAAGTTTAGGATCTTTTTGTTGTTGATTTCAGCAGAGAGAAGATTGTTCATTCTGACTTTTTCAGCTGCGGAGGGCAGGAGTCACAGGGCTGCAGGGCTTGTGTCTCCGCTGCAGCAGTGTCTGGGGGATGGAGCATCGCCTCCTGATCCCGTCTGCAGCAACAGGCCAGAGCAGAAAGCGGAGCTTGGAGGGTGTGAATTTTATTTTCTGTGTGGGTAAGCTCTAGTACCTGCTCTTCCTTTGCACGCAGACCTGTGGCTGCCCTCTCCAGGTGTCTGATGCCCAGACACAGCAGAGTCACTGGGGCTAACATCTGCTCCAACTGCTGGAAAGGCTGAGATTCGTCTATTGGGTGGTGCGTCTTTTCATACAGAAAGTTGAATCTAAACTGTCTAAATAGGTGGCCAGTAAGGCAATTTGCTCTTTAAATGACCCAGTGCACATTGGGCATATTGAAGAAAAAAGCCATTTCCTAGTGACTAAATCTCATTAAAAAAGCAATTTTCCAATCAATTACAATGCAATTTAGCTGCTAACTGTTTAATTATCAAAAAAGAAGCTGTTTTGTTCTCTGTTGCTATATTTATGAACCATGCTTTAAAGTCTCATCTTCAGAGTGGCTGTTTGGAGGAATGTGACTGCCCTATTGATGCAATTATATTAAAGTTAAAATTTTCAGTTCAGGGGAGTACTGTTTGCACAGAAGCTTCTGAAATAGGAGATTCATTGATTTCCACAAAAGCTTGAATCTTTATTGTTGTTTTCATGCACTATAAAAATTGTATTATCTTATGTAGGTTTTATTAGAGGAGCATTATTTATTTATTTATGTATTTTAATCCTGTGCAAGAATTTCAGTCCTGGAAACATATGCTGAAAGTAGAGCAAGGTTCCTCTCAAAAGAAAGACTTCTGTCTCTGAAGAGACTGAAACAGGTAAAACGCAGAGGTGATCTATAATAGCTGGGATGCTGGCGCCTCTTTGTGACTTCCTGTCTCAGGGTAAGCACCATGGTGAAGGATGCACTTGTGGCTTAATTCTCAGAATAGGAAGACATTAAAGCAGCAGTGCTGCCGTGTCTTGTAATTTTTATTAAAAATCTTGCAATACTTGGTGTTTCTTCTTGAAGCTCCAGTTCTCAGAGTTATCTGAGACTTTCATAATTCCTTTCCTAATGCTGTTTCAAGTCTTTGTAGTTTAAAGGAAATCTCAAACCCACAAATTTTTCAGTCTTCAACAATGGAAGAAAATGAAAAAGAATGCAAATGTATTTCTTCTTCACAGCTTCTGCTTTTTAATCTACTTTAGAGGTAGATCCTGCATGGGTGTAACTCCTGGTACCATTTGACAGTATTCTGAGGCCTCTGAAAGTGCTTGGTAAGCAGTGTGCACCTAATGTGTCAGACCATCAGCATTTGGCCCTTGGTTCAGGGACCCAGCTGGGTGCTCTGCTCTGAAAAAGCCTAGGCTCAGTTTAAGTGCACACCTCAGCAGAGCCACATGAGCTCTCAAGGAGTCATCTGAGACCCCTCAGCTTGTGCCAACTGACGGGGTAGGACTGCATCCCTCCCTGAAGGAAGTGCTGACAGTGCCTGCGCCTCTGCGCTGTAACCTGCCCTGGCCAGAACAGGCACTGAATGGTCTCCTCGGCCTGTAGCTGGGCACCTTCCTCTGCTCTCGCGTGTGATTAGCCTTGTTTTATACAGTGGGCAAGCTGATGGGAGGCCTGGAGCTGCTCATCTTCCTCTGAGCCCATGAGCATTAGGAGGCTGAAGGATGGTGGGAAGCCAGGCGTAAGTGTCAGAAACATTTCTGCAAAACCCCTGAGAGATGTCTGATGAACTCTTAATTTGTGCCCACCAGCCCACACCTCCGAAGCTGAAGCAGAGGCATGCTGACCTCTCCTGCTGTCTAAACCAGGTATTTGTTTTCAAAAAGTTATGAGAACCTATGCATGATGAAAACAGGGAAGGTGAGACTGCGTGGTCCACAGGATAGTTTAGTAAGCATCAGACTGTGTGGTTTGAGCCCCAAAGCTCGCTTTGCCCGGTGACAGGCTCTCTGCTGTCGTTGGCAGGTCCCCTTGGCCTTGGTACCTACTGTCACCCTACAGAGGATGAGTGAACACAACAGTGCTGCATCACTGCTGAGATAGGTGGCTTCGGCTTGGCCCTTGCTTGCAGTTGCAGAGGTGGTGATGTCCTGTTCCTGGGCATTGGTGAGCCTTAGCCCTGCAAGTCAGCACAAGTGTCCCCACCCTGGTGAATTTACAACATTCACTGTATCCCCGGTTGAAATAAATCTCCATAATTATTGAAATAATATGTCCTGTGCCCTTGGAAATGCCGATTACTTCTCTGTAAATAGTTCCCGGCACTCAGGCATGCTTAGGCTTTTGCAAGTTTAGAGACTACCCCCAGCCTTTTTCAGAAAGTCTCAGAGACAGTAATAATAAGCACACGTCCAAGTCATTATTCCATATTTTTCTGTTTGTCTTCATATAGTGTAGTAGGACCCATGAAAATGCATGCCAGAATAAAAGTATTCTGATCGTTGACTCCCTGCCTGTCATGAATGCGGGGTATGTTCCCCCTGTCTACATCTGTATGTGCAAGCTGTGTGGTGCATTGCCTTTAGCTGCGATTTACCTCTCTGCTGGAAGCTGAGACCAGCCAGGGATACATGCAGCATAGGCAGGTCTTTCACGTTACCAGCCCTCGCCATCTCTGCTGCGCTTCCTCCTCAGCACCCGTCTCCTCGCCTGAGCATGCTCGGGGCTGCCGCCGGCGCCACGCTGGCCCCGTGGCCATCTGCCTTGCTGATGGTGCTGTCGCTTGGGAAGGTGGGGAGCAGCTGGAGGATGTGGCTGGCTCAAGGCAGAGATGGCAAAGCTCCTTGCAGGGGTTACTCTGCAAGGGCCAGTCCTGGCCACTGCCTCCAGTGCGAATTTGGGCAGTGACACCAAGGGACTTGTGTTTGGTGACGCTCTTGCATAAGCATAAAAGAAAAATGGCTTGTGGGCTTTGTTACTGCTTGTGTAGCTCGCCACACAACCTAGAATGGGCTGTCCTCTGACTTCCTCTGAATAGGAGGAATAGAGCTGAGAAGTGAGGGAGTGGGGAGGGCTCTTAATTAGGAGATAATTAAATAGGCATTTCTCCGAGATGTCACAGGTATTAAAATGGAGTTTAATGGTGATGGCGACCGGATGTCTACATCTTGTTCCTCCTTCTCTCACAACTTTTAGATTATTGCAGCAAAGTTGTTACATAAAACTCCTAAACAGGTTGAGACCCACACTACTACCATTTGGTGAACAGTGATCACTTTGCTAATGTTTGTGTGCCCTTGTGCATGTCCAGCCAGTGTTTAAAATTATGGTGCAGAAATAATACCAGATGAGGTAATTATGAATCCACTGTTGATCTAATAACATTTTCAAAAGCATGTAGTGGTTTTAGGAATAAATTATCAGTTTACAGCTCAGGAACTATGCAAATCTCACTATTAAGCACTTAGGAAAAGATGTAGGTTTTTGGAGGAACAGCTGTTTTCCCTCTTTCTTGCACGTGTATGTGTGGTTATTGCTTATTTCCAGTATGTCTAGTTCTGGAAGGTTCTGTTTATGAGCACGGTAGTACGGCATATATAATTATTTATTGATTTAGCCCAAATGATTATTGATTCAGCTTTAATAGGTCTCTCTTATTGCTGTGCATAAACAGTATTGAGGTAATTAAAATGGTTTGATTGCCTTGTGAGTAAGGTGAGACTTGCCACACACACACATGTTGCAGTGTCATCTTGAGGATGACACTCAAAAAACCCACCATGCGGTACAGCCCTGTAGCCTGGGAAACCCCATGCCTGCTGCAGTGCTGTGAGCAAGTTGTGAGATGTGCACCGGCCTGTCGAAGGGACATTCTGTTAGCAAGTTTCAGAATGAATCTCATTTGCTGAACTTCTGACTAGGAAGACAGAATGCCTTGGGTCACAATCCTTTAAAGGCTTATCCTCAGTTTTCAAATTTCGTTGTGAGTCCTCCTGCATGTGTGAGTGGGATGAGTCCTGTGCTTAACGCAGAGGATCAAGCGCCTGCAAGATCAAAGATGACGCCATCAAAATGTTTGCCTTTCAAGCTGAGAAGCACAACTGCATGTGCTGATTCAATTCAATAGCCCTACACCTGGTTCTGAGTATGAACAGGATTGCGGTTTGCAGGTTCAAACGTTGGCTCGGATGAAGGAGCACCTCCTCCTCAAGCCTCTGCTTTGCAAATGGCCGGGGCAGGTCTGGAGTGAGCCAGGAAGAAGTCGCTGCCCGCCCTGCAGCACTAGCGGGATGCCTGGATGCCTGTGGGCCGCTTCTGCCGTCGCTGCCTGCTGAGCCTTTCGGGGGCTGCAGCGTGCTGGGGGCTCCCCAAAAGCACCAGGCACCAAAGGGTGCTTTTTTATTCTATCCCATGCCTGTTCCTGAGGAGTAGCAGCAAGTTTAGAAAATGAAATGAGTCCAGCAAATTAATTTTAACTGTGAAATGAGACTTTTATTTCTGCTAAGCCTATCTATTTAGATTATGGAGCTGTGGATTGAAATGGTTTGTTCCAGTTTCCCTGCTACCAAATGCGTGTTTAAATAAAAGAAGGTTGCTGAATAATTCAGATAAATATTATTCAATAATTGATAAACCTTGTAATAAAGATTGAAGCATAACCCAGTGAAACCTCAATGTACCTTCATGTTCTTTATTAGCTGGTTCTGCTGGGAAAAGGGCTGTTTCTGTGTGGAGGTTTTTGTGGTGGTTTTGTTTTGTTTTGTTTTTTCTCTTTCAACTGGCCTAGCAGGAAGCAGGGATCAGAGATTTGGCATCTGTTACAAGTGAAGCCATGACTCACAGAGGCACAAAGGGATTTACTCCATCTCTGCAGGGGAACCACCGTGAGGGCCAGATGTCATGGGCCTCAGCACGGGCAGGCAGCTCAAGGGCCCTATTTCGGACCAGCTTCCCTCTAAAATTCTGCAGAAATAAGCCCACAGGTAAACTGTATCTTTGGATAACTGAATATAAGAGCGTGGGAGGCAGAGACATTTTTGGCTACAAGGAGGATCTCAGCTCAGCGAAGTCTTGGGCTCTGTGGTGAGGCTGTGCCTGGCAGCTCGTCTCTACCTCCTGCACCGCGGCTCTGCAGCGAAGGTCTGAGTGGCTCGTGAGGCAGACCCAGTCCCTGCATTGCAGCTGATCTCTACTTTAGCTCTCAGGAAAGTTGAGGCATATCCAACTAAAAACATGAGGTCACTATGCATATTTTAAAACACATTAGATCTCCTGCAGATGTTTTAATTCAAAGATGAGTTAGCTTTCAGCTGCTGTGGAGGATTAAGGTATGGCAATTTAAGGCCATTTCTGAATGAGGACCTTCAAACGAGGATCTTGCACATCAGTTTCACATTTTTTGATGACTTGTGTCTGGCTTCCTGGCCGGTCCTGTGCTTAGGGGACTCAGTGGTCTAGGGGCACAGCAGTATTAAAGGGCCTCACCTTCCTAGATTTGAGTCTCTTTTCCACCTATTTAACACTCCTACAAGTTAATTACACATTGGTGCCTTCTGCACGCTGAGGTTCTCAGGGGAGTTCCTGATGGACAGCTGTCCGTACCGCACCAGCCGAAGCTGGCTCTGGTTAGCTTTTCTGACAGAGCACCAGTGTATGAGGTATCCCGAACAACACAACGCCTGAGAAATCGCCCTCCTCTCCCAGGGTGCAGCCACATGTTTGTCCTCACTGAGCAAACCAGGAGGCTGCATACAGCTCTGTAGCTGAATGAGAGATCCCAGGAACAGAGCTGTCGGTGCCACTCGACTTGGCTCCACCGGTGGCAAAAAATCTATGTTGGTTTAGACTAGTGGTAAAACAAGGTCTCTGGGACAGTTAGTCCCGGACTTTTCAAAAACTCTGAAGGTAACTTTCTCTTAAGGATTAGCAGACTTAATTTAGACAGTGTGGGACCTACCTCCAGTGGGACAGATGAGTTTAAGTGACGCTGCAACCATCTCTGGAGCCATGACATTTTATTACAAAGCACTAAGTTATTACCAAAGAGGAACTGAGTACTTCATATGGAAATGCATTTAGAAAAAAATGTTCTGTCAACATGCATTTAAAATCCCCCCCAAGCAAATTTCTTTCCACCATGGGAGTCAACATGATGCACACAGTGTATTTTACTTGTCATTCGTTGCATTTTAGTTTCTCTCTTGAGGTGTGCAACTTGCAAAATACCAGGGTGCAATTATAAAGCTTTATGGCTTGATCACTATGTGTAAAGAGAGACCTGGGAGTCAATCAGCACTGCAGGGATGCAGCAGGCAGAAAGCTAGAGGTACCGTTGCAGCTTAGAGTCCCAGCAGGGAAGCCATGCCTGGCAAGTAGGCATCTCCAGAGTGTCTTCCAGACACAAACACCCTCAGTCCCAGAGCTGTCACAGTGCCCCAGAGAGCCATCCTTTTACTCCTGGGGGAGCGGTGCCACCCTGAGAGGTGCGGTTATCCCAGCTGGAAGCAATAGGGCATCTGGGGCTGCCTTGAAGAAGCAGCTGGTTGCTGCTGGCCCCTGGTTGGGGCTCCCTGGAGGACTGCCTGGGTGCTGTGCTCTCCCAGCTACTTCCTTGTCTGTTTAGTGGCCAGGAGGGGGGTATGGGGTGAAGAGGGGGGGTCTTGCCCTGCGCTTTGCTGTTCTGCGGCAGCTTCAGAAAAAGAGGGGAGGCAGTGGGGAAGGAAAGGTGGCAGTGAGCCGCTTTCCTGCGATGTGAGAGGGAGGATGACAAAGAGCTTGAGATGCTCAGAGCACGTTGGGAATCCAGGTAAGATCTGGAAGATGAGTGGGTGGGAAAATCATTGCCATGCGAAGTGTCTAGATGCAGGGAGCTGGGAAGAGGCCGGAGGTGCTGCAGAGGGAGAACACAGAGCCTATCTGAAGTCACATTCCTGCAGAGATGAGAACCTCCAGCAAGAAGCCAAGCCAAGACAGGAATTTAGCCCCACATTTTCAAGTGAAATGGATGACAGACATGCCTACATCTTCAGTTTGGCTCTGCTGTGTCTTGTTCTAGCCATTAGAGCAATGGTTTTTTTATGGCTAGTACAGAAAACTTGTCACAGGTGCTATGACCTTTATCTTTTTGTCTAGCACACTTGTGATCTTTCACCATCTTGTAAATGCTGCAAAGGCAAGCTATTACTGTGCAGAAGACAGGAGGTCTTGGAAATGGTGTATCAAGTGTGCTGCAGCTGTCTAAAAATAAAAAAGAAATCAACAGTGAGTCACATATGCTAATGAAAATCTGCAAATTGATCAAATATTTACCATGTTGAGGCTATGATGACTAGAGTGTTTCCCGTGACAAAGCCTGCTCTGGTGGGAGCTGAGGCATTGCAGAGAGCCACCCCTGCTGCCTGTGCAGGGAGGGCGGCTGGCCTGGGGGAGGATGTGCCAGGGTGTTACCTTCCCTGCCCTACCAATGCAGGAGGTGCATGTCTTCAAGAAGCTGGCCTTGATTTACAGAGAAATCTTTATGATGCTGTGCCTGGGTATGTCAGAGATGCGCTTGCTCTTT
>NW_009630566.1:22872-27425 GCF_000690535.1 Cariama cristata
AAAGATAAGAGCACTTGAAATCCCTGAGCTCCAAGTTGCTAAAAATGGATGTTGAGGAGCAATTCTCGGTGGGCTCCTACACATTTTTTCAGTTGATTTGACAGAACCAAGATTTCCTAGACAGGATGCAAAAGCTTTGAATTCCCTGATCTCTATCTACCTTTCAGTAGGAATGATGGGTCACTCCCATTTATGAATGGGAAGGGGGAAGGAATTGCATACTGTCCTTAAGGTGCTTGCAGACTGGTTTTAGTTCCATTGAAGTGTAAAATACCTAGTGGCTTGAGAAGGAATACTCTGACCTTCAAAACACTGTCTAGGCAAAATAAAGAAGTAAGAGTTATTTTATTTCTAAAGTGTTAGTGACGCACAAAGAATCTAATTCATTGTTTGTTAGCTCCAAATGATTGTCACTTAGAGCTGCTTATGAGTCTAACCACTTGCAAAAAGCAGGCTTTCTGGGGAGAGGGATATGGAGCTCTGGAAGAGGTTAGCTGATTAATATTTGGTGATTGTAGCTTCAGAGTGATGTTTTAACCACAAAAGCATATCATGAATTTGAAACTGATAGCTATGAGAATGAACAGAGCTTAGTCTGTGTTAATAACTACATTATGCACCATAACAGATTGGCATTAATAAGTACATATCAGATGAATATCTAGGGAAATAATCTGTTATACTATTAGATGCCAATAATAAAATGTTGTTCTTCCTCATTGCAATATACAAATCTCTTCTACTTCTCACAATTAAGGGAATGTTTCCCTTCTAGAACTGCCTATAAGTCACCGGCACATGTTATTGTTGTATTGAAAGCATGCTCTGTGGGAATGTGTAAGCAATTTACTTTGATGATAAACTGGTTTTCAAACCTGAAGTCATCACTAAAGGAAATGGGGCTGAAGAGCTCAGAGGAATGCATAAGGCAGTATGGGCTGGTGTCTGGGCTCTGTCTCAAAAACCAGAATGGCTATTTCTGGCTGGACTTCTCCACCTGATGCATTTTTTCATGTAGGTCTTGGAGGTTCTGTTTCCTTCCTCACCAGGGCCTGTGCTGGTTGGTAGCTCTTTGAGCTGATAACTGTGTTGTATGGCTTGTACAATGTGATCCAATTTGGGTGTGTTTGTCATCATTATCCTGCAATAATGCTTGAGTTGCTCCTTTATAGTTTACCAATTTGATTTCAACCAAGATTAGTAGTCTCGAATGTGCTATCAGTCTTAGAGTTTTTTGAAAATGAAGACAGTCCGATGTTTTAAAGTGCAGCGTGCCATGGAGCTGCAGCATATCATTGTCAGAGAAAGAAGGAATATTTGCTGTCTTCTCATCTTCTGAAGCTGGGTGCTTTGTGCTAGAGATGAAGAAATGTAGCTGGATGCTTATGAGAAGCTTACAGTTTTTGCACTGTGCAAAAGTTTCTCTGCATAACAAAGAACTTTAACCACCAGGGCTGCTATTGTGGTGTATCATTGACTTCAGAGAGAGTTGGATTAGGAGGAGAATAATAATGATGACAGTAGAAGAGTGTACTAAGGTACTTAAGAGTATTTACTAGAGCCCTGGAATGAAAGACCATTTCCACAGAATGAAGAACCAACCAATACATTTTCCTTTGCTAACATATCTTCCCAAGACTTGCTCGAAGAGTGTGCACAAGTACATTCAAGAAGAATGACAAATGAAAAATGGATTTTCAGCTGACGTTGAAATCTGCTGATACACACGTTCAAAACCAAAGTTATCTTCATATTGATAAGAATCACAGTTTTTACTGAATTAGCAAAACAAAAGCAAAAAAAAGGTGTAGGAAGTTAACCCTTTCAGCCTATAGGATTTCTTTGGGACAGAGTAGAGAGCCATGGGGGCTAAATTTCCAGGTTTGGCGATGATGCGCTGTGGTAAGCACGTGTGTGAAGCAGCAGGTAGAAGTGAGTGTATATGAATAAAACATGTAAACTTGCATATATCCTTGTGAATTGAAATGATGTTTTTTCAAAACAATCAATTACTAGCCAAAATTTCATTGAAATGCCATTCTGCTCAAGTGAGTAATGCTGGAAATATTATTTGCAATAATTACATACCTGGGTTGGATTTACAAAAACATGATTACTTTACACATAGTTTGGGATGACTTTGATAAACTGGCTCATTTTGTGCTATCAATTTAGAGAAGACGGGAATCATTTGTTTATGAAAATTACCATAAATAAACAATGAGACAAGAGCTAGATTTATGGCTTAATATTGTAATTGGGTTTTGCTAGAGAAAAAGAAGTCTTTTGAAAGAGTGAACTTATAATTATTTGTGTACACAAAGAAGGTGCAGTGTATCGTAGATGGCTCATAAACTGCCTGTCAGCCTATTTACGTAGGAATTGCATTCAATGCCAAGCTTACTGAGGAGATACAAAACTTAACAAAATGCATTGCAAATGATATAAAAAGATTAAAAAATTGTAAAGGCTTCTGTGTGCAGCAGCATGCATACATCCACTGAGCGAAGATCTCACGATTCAGAGCTCCTGCTTTCCTGACCTGGCAATGTGCAGTAAATTGCAGTCTAGTTGATGAAGGATTTTATTTGTCTTGTTTTAAATGCAAGTGCCCCTACAAAGAGCTTTGATGCTTGTGTTTATCTGGGGGAACAGATGTTCAGCCATGGTAAGGCCTTGCTGAGGTCAGTGAAACTGCTGGTTTCCACTAAGTTGAGATGGCAGCAGAAGAAACGTAGAGGTTGGGGTAACTGGATGGAAGTTGTTCTTACAAGGAAATGGTATTTATCTTCTCAGTTATAGCTGAACAAACTCCACTTTTTATCCATTAGACTGTCTTAAGTATCCAGAAGAAAGGTGTCTCTTGGACTGGCAGAGAAATATTTAATTAAATGTTTGAATCATTACATATACATCTTATAATGAAAACATTTTATCAGACTGACTTTTTGAATTTAATGGATTATTTCTTCACTTAAGCAAACTGTACATTATTTGGAACGTTAATATCTAGGCAGATTTTTAATCTGCTATCAGAACAGAAAAATAAAATTCCCAAACAAAGATTAGTATTTATTTTTAATGCAATTCATCAGTGATTAATGACCTAATGAATCTATTACATCTACTGCTTTACTGGAGCATGCATTCAAAGAATGCATTAGATAAACAGATGGTACTGTTTGAATACAGAGAAAATGAAAACAACTTTTAACCTGCCCTCCTTTGAAATTAGCAAAAACATTGTAGTTAAACTCTTCTCCTGTTTAGAAGGCATTAGATGACTTTTTTTTTTTTTTTTTAAGTCTGCCAAGGTGCAACATATAGGATATTGCAGATGGGTAACAGAAAAAGAAATTTGGAGACACGCAGATTTTTAAATGTGACTCATTTTAGTCTATTGTATGTTTAATACCACAGTTAAAGCATCCGACTATAATCTTGCTAAGACCACACCAAGCTTTCCATCTTTGGCCAAATGATGTTGTGGAGATTTAAGTCATCTGGACTGCGTGGAGAGAGCCTATTGTACTGACGTCCATGGGGACAGGGGCTATGTCTGTGTTATGGTTTGTTGGTTGGTTGGTTGGTTTGTTTTCTTTTTCCTTTTTCTCTCTAGCTATATGAGGCTGTTGCAACCTCAGATGGAGATTAAGTGCCTCCACAGCCTGGAATGTGGTATCTAGTAGTGGGAGCACAGTGGAAGTACAGCACTGGTAATGAGGTGCAACCCTTGTTGGCATTAATATGGACAAGAAACGATCGTGTGCTCAGGTACTGCATCTTGCTGTGAGGTTTGGGGTCTCGCAGGACAGAGACCTTGAGCAGGGCCATACTAAAATGTCAATGAGGATAGGTTCCTCTCTGGATGGTAACAAGCAGCTGATGATTATAACTTCCTAATCTGTGCAGCAAGCTCAGTCTGTCAGGCACAAACATAGTTGTCTGCAGGGTAGATGAAAATTAATATTAATAGTTTGGATCATGAGCTAATACAAATGCATGCTGTTCAGAGGAAGTCAATAAAGTTCCATTGACTTACATGGGGCAAATATTTGGCTCAATATTTCTATTATCAGAGGGGGGATTACATTAGCAGAATGTGTACTAGTTGTCCCATGACCTGTGCTAGTGTGGGGACACTTTTTTCTAAGTTCAGCAATTAATATGTACAATTCATCTTCCTGAACTGAAAATGTGATCTTATTTTGTAACATACCAGAAGGAGTTATTGTCCACTACATGCTATCCTGTCACAAGCCTTTAAACCCTCCTTCATGGATTTCTGTGCAATTAGAGCTTACTGAGGAGCTAAGAAAGGAAGAATCTGACAAATAGGCTGTGATCTGTGACTTAGATGAATGAAGAAGTAGAGCCTTTCTCCTTTAAATTTATCTTCATGAATTTTAATAACAGCATAGTTTGCAATAAAAAGTGTGCTCTATAATAAAAATCCTGCCCTAGGTTTCATGGAAGGATGATGTTTTGGAACAGGTAATTTGTAAATGGCAGCAATGACAAGGTATGCTGCGTCTTAACTTTAGGGTGGAATC
>NW_009630566.1:27441-40887 GCF_000690535.1 Cariama cristata
GGACAGACAGTGTGGGTATCCACTGGGAGCTGATATAACCACAGACTGGCTGCTGGGAGTGCAGTAGCTAGATGGGTATTATTGTAAAGGTAGGATTTCAAGGGTGCAAAGGTCCTGAAATCAATGCTGATGTCAGCTGAATTTGAGATGCTTGTAATTTTGTGGATTAGTCACATGTTCATCATAAGAATGATGCTTTGTACACAGGTGCCTATATATGATATTTTCTCCTGTGTATTAGGGCTTGATTCTGTGCCGTACCTCAAAGCCACACAGAAAAAGAGAATTTACCTGGTTTTGTACTGCTAACTCATTCTTCGGTTTTCAGGAGCTGCAGCAGCATTATCTGGACTATTTTCAGACGTCTGTGTGTACATTATGTTCCCATGTATTTCATGCAGGGTCACAACAGGGTGGGTGCTGACACTAAAAATGGTGTTTCAGAGGACCCTCTGCAGAGAAGCAACTCAGGACCACCCCAGCCCCTAGAGTGGGGCCGACGCTGACACTGTCCCCATTCTGGTGCTCACGCTGCGCTGTGGTTGCACCATGTCAATTGAGCACCTGCCATGGGCATGTGTTGCCTGGCATGGCGGCAGCCCTGCCAAGTTCTCCTGTGCAGCCCCATCAAGGCCAGAGCGGTCACAGGGAGCGAGGACACCCAGCATCATTAGCAACTGCATGGCCTCTGCTGGTGCAGCTGCTTGCAGCTTCGTGGTCTGGTCCTCTAAGTCACCTCTCACCCACATTTTTATTAGGAATATGTCATCTTTGGAGAGGTAATTATTCACAGTAATTGCAGAGGGCAGTGTGTCAGACATCAGGTTCAGCTGGTTCCCATCTCCCGTCACCTATTGCTTCCCCTTAGAAAAGAGGTCTTGCAGAGGACAAATTGTCTGAGTGGCCCCACAGGTCATTTGCTCTGTTTCGGGAGGAGTTTGTGAATGTGAAAAATGGAGCCTCCACATCCCTGTGGGTGGTAACAACTGAGCAGCTGCACTGGGGCGTTGATCCAGCGTGGCATGAAGGATCTGGGCTTCTTGCTGGAGCCTGCGGAATGGCTGGGGAAGTGCTGGACAGGTACAGGGTCTGGCTTCAGCTCTTACTCTTGTCTACAATAAGATACTTTTCTTGCAGTTGGGTCTTACAGTATTTTCAAGGCTTTCGGTATGCGGAGACTTGCCAAACAGATTTTTCGAAAGTATCATGTTGCCTAATGGCTGTTCATTTCAGATCAGGTGATGAGTTGGAAAGGAGCAGGACAGGGGCCCGTGTTAGCTGCTTTGGGGCTGCTGGCGTAGGGTTTGGCTGACGGCAGGTTCACGTCTGCAGGCTGCACCTGAAGTGAACCAGCCCAGGTATGTCAATGTGGTCAATATAGGCATGGGAGTCCAGCGGAAAGTTGATCCCACTCTAGGGTTAGATGCTGAAGCTAATCCAGCAGCCATGGCCCAAAAGCAACTATAAGGACCCAAGTGATGCGCTCCCTGGTCTAGGGGACAGTGGGGTCTGGTTCACCTCACAAACACCTGGACCACCTTCACTGGGATGTGTCTGAGGAGCTACCAGCAGGAGGATGGACCCGTGCCAGATGCAGTTCCCGCACAGGGCCGAGTCCTGAGCACCTGGTAGTGGTCAGAGGATCTCTAGGGAGAGAAGAATCAGCAAAAAGGACTTTGGGAATGTCCTTTAAAACTGGGAGGGAATCTACTCAGAACAAATCCCTGCAAAACTTTATAATCTTTGCTGGCAGCTGAACAAAAGCTATTACAGTCTAGTGGTTTCTGTATATTACAAAGGTTATTTCCAAACACTTGGCTAGCACCTGGGGAGAAAATATATGCCTTGTGGTTGACTAGCATCTGAGTGTTTCCTTTCAGAGGATGTACAACTCTAGTGTAATGAATACAGCAATCATCAGGTGCTGTGGGAAAAGGACAAATATTATTGTTATGATTAAACCTTGAAGGTTAAATGAATCATTTAGGAGGGCTGAGGTGTACTGATATTAGACCTACTGGGGAACACAGAGTAAAGAAAATGCCTTTGTGAATTCTCTCCCTCTATCTTATTGATAGTGTTTTCTTCCTCAAATAGAAGCTCTGTTTTATGCTTTTTTGATACTTTCATACCCCTCAAAATGAAAATGCTGTTGTTATGCATCTGTTTCTCTGAAAGCTGACATTACACATTTGTCCCCATAGCAGATGATACAAAATCGTGCCATTTTGGCTGACGTAGGGCAAGGACAACATGCCCAGGCTGGATCTGTGACATGTTTTCAACAGGAAGGATCTGGTCAGTCCTGTTGCATGTCAACTTCTGCAGCTCAGGTTCTCACCTCTTTTGCTGTCCAGGTCTGATAAAATGTGAGTAGGGTCTCGTTGTCACTGGGTTTTGGGTCAGCTGCATTGCAGGGTGCACGTGCCTGGGATGCCAACGCATTGTCCTCCTGTGGGTGCAATGGCCACCCCAGAGACGGAGACACCTTAGTGGTTGGTGTGGCTTGTCCGAGCTGAGAGCCTCTGAGGTGGGCTGGAGTGGGCAGGGTAAGTCCTGAGCAGGCCTTCAGATCTCTGCGTGGCAGCCCGCAGAAAGGGAAGAGACTGGAAAGTAAAAGGCAAATTGAGCCTTTCAGGAAATGACTGGAAGGAAATAGTAAAAAAAATTCAGCTGCTGCTTGAAAGAATTTCCTTGAGTAGTAGAAAACACTCTAGTGGTTTGGTGTTGGGTACTTGATTCTTCCATAGCTCCCATACATTGTTCAGAAAAACTGAAAACATAAGAAATCTCTCTCTCCGTCTGTGCAAAGACTGTAACATGTTTATGGTTTGGATTTCTAATGTGTTCACCACTATCTGAAAGGTGGCTTTCGGCAAAGCATTTTCCTGCTCATTCCCCAGCTTCCCCAGCTGCACAATGCAGATACTGAGACCGTTTAGAGCTCAGGGATGTGTAAGTGGAAAGCAATGTAAAAGAACAGCATATTGTGAGATACAAGGTTTCACCACATCATGCAATAAGGAAAACAGAACTACTAAATGTTCTTGCGTTTCCACAGGTTTCTCCGAGTTCAGGCTTATCTTTAACAGAAAAAGTGACTATTTCACAAGCATGAGTTGCACTCCAGTGCACAGGTGTGCCTCTGAGAAGTAATTGGATGTAGTACTTCCCTTCCTTTTGAGCCTTTAAAGTTACTGTCCCAGACATAGACCATTGTGAGGGGGGAAACTATTTTTACTCAGACTTAATCAGATTCTAATTTCACCTGCTTGCATTAACAATTGTTTCACTGATCATACCTCAAGGTAAATATGACAAAATCAGCACTTAATTCTCAGTTACACTGCTGTCAGCAGCAGGAAACCTGAAGCTTGCCTCCCATGCCCTAAGGAAGAGCCTCTCTGTTTGCCTTACCGTGTCAGAGCTTGTATGAGCAGAGCACGGAAAGAAAAATTCTGTCTGTTCTGAGATTGCTGGCCTACATGCACATTCCAAGCTATGCCTGAAAGAAAAACCACTGAGGCTCTCTCTGCCTGTTTTTCAGCCTGCACTTCATTTTCTTCTGCCGACCGGCTCCCTGCTGAGTTGCAAAGTGTAATCTTCAAATTAGGAAAACAAGCACCTTCCACCCCCGAAAAAAACCCCCAACATTGCAATGGAAATACATGCAGGCTCTGTGTTTTCAGTAAATCAGATCTTTGTCATTTGGAGTCTAAGGTCTACCCTGCAAGACAGACTCCCCTTGCATGAGAGACATCTTTATGTCTGCTGTTAGTTTCAGCAGGTGTAGTATGGGCAGAGTGCTGTTACGCTGGGCTCTTGCACTGCCAAGAGTTTTTCTTACAGTTTTGCTATGACATTCCATAAAGCAGAAAATTGTAGAGGAGATAAAAACACCTGGCATTTTTGAGCAGAAAGAGTGGAGGTAGTTTGCATATAGGTCAAGAAATACCAATGTTCCTTGTTTAGTTTTTCACTGAAGTGCTTAAATAACATCCAGTTGAATCCAGAAACAAAGCTGAAAATGTAAAGGACAAAGCTGATTCCTACTGCAAGTTCAATTAAATCAACATAGCCTCTGGGGAATTTGGCCCAATATAAATATCCCTACTGGATTTTATTTTTTTTTTTAATTTAAATAATGCATTTGAGAAAAAGGAAAGCAATTCTCCCAACAATTTTTGTAGAGACAATCAAACCTTCTCAAAATGCCTCTGATTTTGCTTTCAAAAGAAATTGCCGTGTTGATTAGGGTTCTATTTACTGTGTTGTCTGGGTCTTCCAAAGGGATCCAGAAAACAACAAAAAAGGTCATAGGCTAAAGGCATTGGAGGAAGTAGACAAATGCTTAATTTCAAGTCCATGCAGGCAGTTTGTATTTCCTGACAGAAATAATAGCTGAAGGAAATGGGTACCGGGAGCTCTGCGAGTAGTACAGCATGAAGTGGTGCAAATGGAGATGGTGGTCAGGGATCCCATGTGATCCAAAGTCTTCTGTGCTGTTCCAGATCGTGTTCTAATCATAAAGCAGCTGGGATGCTTGGTAGGGGCCCAAATGTGACTTACGTTGACAGATTGACAGGGTCATTTATCATCTCTGTGAATATGAAAGGTCTGTGATGTGGACTGTAGCCTTTTAAAAATACGTTTTGTGACTTGAAATATCATTTATACCTGTTACGGTCTTATGAAAAGCACTGACGGCTACTCCACTAGCTATGGCCATAACCATTCAAATCAGGTAACACATTTAGGAAAATATGCTTCTTTCTTTATTCTGTCATATTCTGTTACAGAATAAGAGGTTGTCCTGATGATTAGTGTCCTGTTAAACAACTGGAAAAGACTGGAATTAGTAACTTTCATAATGGGGCAATGATAAATGGGATCAACTAGATCTGTGAAGGACTCGCTGCTTTACCTGGTCACCATTTCCCTGGAAAAGGAACCAATAGAATGTTGAATGTATTTTTCCAGCTATAAATAAAGCAGACAAAGATTTTTCTACAGCTATTCAGTAAATGGCTGACCAGGAAAATGTGAAATGAAATTCAATGTCTATATATGCACTGGGAAAGAAATAACTCTAGTTATAGGTACATAAGGATAGCTAACTTAGCTCATGGTACATAAGAATAGCTCTAAGTGATGCACAGCGGTCCCTCCAGCTCGGAAGAGGTGGAGGACAGCAAGGAAGTGTGCAGCCAGTGATGGTGGGGATGATCACCAGGACTTATGAGCAGCTTCTGCCCAGAAAGGACTGCAGCTCATCCAGGTGGGAGAGAAGCAGGGAAGAAAGGGCTGAAGATGTGTAAAGCCAGGCACAGGGTGGAGAAACACAAATGAAACCCGACAGACAATGTGAGAAATGGAAGAGACCTAGGAAATTACTTAGCAGTGAGTTTAAAATTCCGCCCTGGACAAGACACAATTAAGATATGATACTCACTGCCAGAGGGAGCTGTTAGAAATGCACAAAGATTTTTACAAGGTTTCCAGCAATAGAAAAATTATGGATACTCATACTTTTCCATTGGAGGATTCAGCAATAAACAAAATACCATTCATTTAGGTTATCCATGTATTCAACACCTGATATAAGAGGGCAAGGATGGCTTGTAGCAAGTGGGATACAGTTGTTATTACAATTCACAGAAAAAAAATTACAACAAAGGATTAGAGGACCCAGGAAAACCAGTTTTTGCTGCAACATTATAAAACATTAGGATGATGTTAGAGCAACTTAGATCAGAAGAAAGAGAAGTCGTAAGAGGAAAATAGGACAGCACTGTGTGTGTCTGTAATCATGTTAATTCTAACTGGCTAATTGAGTTATAAGTTAGAATTCACTTTGGAGAACTTGAGGCACACATCAATGCAAATCCTCATTATTTAGTCATCGGTAGCTGTTTGCAGGCAGAGTAATCTGATAATAGCAAAGAACTAGTAATGATAAATTTATTGCATTTTTTTTCACCCTACATGCCTTCCAAACACTTCATTTGCAAAGCTTGCCAGTTAGTACCTCCATCTGCACTATCAAAATTTCCTTTTCTGCTCTCAAACTTTATTGAACTGGCAAGAACATCCAAGATAGCATCCTGTATCTCAATACATAATCATTGCAGAAACAATTTTTTTCATAAAAAGAAGCATGTGACCTTTGGAGACAGAGTCTCTGTTTTATTTATAGCCATTAGAGACAATCAGAGCAGGAGAGCTGCCCTTGTTCTGTTGGCCTCTGTGTGGATTTGCATGTGTTGCCTCAAAAATCACATAGCAACTAGTCCCAGACCTCTTGAATCCTAATCCAACCTCTTACAAGGAAGTCTGGTCTTTTGATTTAAATCAGTTGCAAATAAAGCTGATCAAAAATCCCATTGAAACTGTGATAGAAAAAAAATCCTGGTTTTTGTTGTTTTTGTTTTAAATCTTTTTAAGCAGCTTTGATGAGTACAGGAGCCTGTGCACCTGAACTTCATGTCACGAGATTTTCTTCTTTGCCTTTAACCACAGCAGTTTCATTGTGTGGACTACAGAACTGAGTCACCAGCATTCCCAGGAGGTTTCAGTTATTCATTATTGGTGATGTGTCCAGGAATTTGTTAGCAAGGAATTTCTCTTGGATATGTGTGCTCGGGGACAGATTCCCTAGCTGGCCTAAATCAATATTAATTTCCAAAACTGAAGAGCTGTACCTGTTCTACGTTCATGGGGGTTTGGGTTTTTTGTGTGCGTGTTTTGTTTTCAGTATTTCTAGCTGTATGGGTGGCTGCATAGTCTTCTAGAGGAAAACCAAAGAGCATTCAGCTGTATCTCTCTCCCTGTGTGTGCCATCAGCTCATTTACACAGGGAGACTTTTTTCCCAGTAGTCATCCAGCTCTAGTTTACCGTTTTTTGTATCAGGACAGTCTTGCTTTCCCTGCACTTGTGGAAGGTTGCATGGTGCTGAATTTGGCTGGCTCCACAAGCGAGCTGAGCCCGGGCTGGCTGTGCTGCCCTTCATGGGAGAGCTCTGCCATGTGCCAAGGGGAGCTGAAATGAATGGGAAACAGGTAAAAAGGAAGGGAGGGAGTATATGTACCGCAAATAGCAGGTGGAAAGGGCTGGGCTCCCGTTTCAGTTTCCTTGCAGCTTTGGGCTTCAAGTTTGTTTCAAGTTTTGCCACCATTGTTTGCCTGTGTTAGCAACAATACCGACAATATTTCATTCAAATGTTCCTAAGTGTTCTTGTGCAGTGTTTAAGACTTCTGCATAAATTGTATGCCCATGTATGAACACCACAGTGTCCCTGATCACAGAAAAAAATTGCATTTGGGACTTGTTGTGATTTCTATTTGAAAGCTGTAGTGAAATTCCCATTTCCTGAAATGAATATTTTTCTTATTCTAGAAAGTGCAGAAGGTGACCTACATTCACAGGCTTATTATCAGTTCTTTGATGAAAGAATTCCTCTGTGTGTGGAGTTTTTTTATGTTTCAAAGTTCTAGGTGCAAAGAAGCTAACAAGGAAATAGAGGGGAAAAGAAATCTGTGCCTGCAAACATAGCATAAGTGATGATAAACTGTCAGAGCAAATGCCGCCTATGGCACATCAAGCCTTTCCTATCCTCTTTCAGTATTGACATAATCTCCACAATACACACACCTTAGGAACCCGTGAGGAGACCAGTGTAAACAGGAAGATTGTGGCATTAGGATTCCTAGCCGCTCTAGGAGGCTGCTGGATTTCAATATGTTCTCCCATATGTTTTAACACTTTTGCATTTCTTCCATCTGTTTCTGGGAAATGTGAAGGAATTTAATGATCTTTTCTAGGGTTATTAAACCAACAGCTGTTGTCATTAATAGAGGACATTCTTTACGGCTGTGTGCAAATTCCAGTGATAAATCCAGCCCTGCCACCCTGTATTTCTTTTTAATGAATACAGCGTTTGTACTGAAACTGAGGTTATGAATACAGTGAGTTCTTAAACTATTATTTTATGATATAGCTTTGACATAAAAATAGGGCTTGCTTTTTTTTTTTCTCCTCTTGTTCCTTATTGCTTTTGCTATGAAATACATTTTATGCTGGATAAGACAGAAATTTTGTTGTTGTTGTTCCCGTTTTCCTTCCTTCTCCCCTTTTTGTTCTCCCTGCCAAAAAGCAAACAGAAAAACTGGGGAAAAGTTGCTCAAAAGAATGGAATATATCACAATTGAATAGCCATTTTTTGGTGAAGTTTATTTGCAGAAAGAAATAATCTTTTCCTGTTCATTTTAAAGGCTTTTCTGGCATGCAAAATTGATGGTGACTTTTATTGTATTTGGAGCATATTTTTGCCTTCAGGAACTTATTGTCCTGCATCGTAATGAAGATTGTAAATATCTGCTTGGATACACTTTATGTCTAATTACACATGATATGTTTTTTCAATACTTTCACTTAATAATGTATAGTAAAGAGCTTTTTTGCTGCATCACTCTGATTTCCCTACTATATTTTTTTGAACTGAGTGAAATACATAATGTAAGGTAATGATATTTTATACTTGCATAGTGGCCCCATATCTAATAATTTCAATAACTTTTCTTGAATATTTAATGTTCTCTTGAAGGCTTTAAAAGCTGTCTAGCACCTGCAAGGGGGAAGAACAGAATATTCCAGGGCAGCAGAATCCTTTATGGGCAGTCTTGCCTTGTCATGTATGGCTGTCATTCCAGGCTTGTGAAATGCAGTAAGATTTGGTGTCCTTAAATCAGATTCAAAACCTGATGTGATTTGAACTTCTGTCCCACTTTGGACTTACAGAGTATGAATATCTGGCTCTAGTACAGGAGTCAGAATAAATTAGTTTCGACACATTCATCTTGCTGGACTGCAAATCTAAGTGATTACATAGTGGAACTGTAAAATGTACCTGTTCATTGTCAATTACTGTTTGTAACCAACTTAATTTCATTCTGGAGAAGGATAAGTGAAGTCCTGATTTCTGCAGTTTGAGACTCCAGCAGAGAATCCTCTAATCCCCTTTCTCACCTCTCCAGGAAGCCTGTTGCAGGGTTTGACCACCCTTTCAGTAAAGAAATGCTTCCTAATGTCCAGCCTAAACCTCCCCTGACAGATGCAGCTTTGAAGCATTCCCAGGCGCCCTGACCCTGGATCTCAGGAGAAGAGCTCAGCACCTCCCTCTCCACCTTTGGCTGCACCAGTGCTAAATACAGTGGGATAATGACATATTCCTCTGTGGCTGATGCATTAATGTGGGAGGTATTTGAATGAAAGCGATTAACAGTAGAAAAACACCATCTTCTAACATCACTTTCAAAGTATTTGAAGTATTTCAACTAGCGTGAAAGTTGTACATAAACAGCTAGGAGACTTCTCATGAATTTCACTTAGGAGTAATCACAGCATTTGTGTCATTAATAAACGAAAACAAGAAGAAAATGCTTTTCTGTTGTCTTCTGTGGCTTATTCATCCTGCACTTTAAAAAACAAAGCACACAGCAAAGTAGTTTTTAATCTTGACTGAAATGCATTTTAAAATTAATTGTTTTACTGGCTTGAAATCTTCATAAATTGGATTAGAATCCCATATATATACCAGTCATGGGTAATGGGTGGTCTGGCCTGTTTGTTATCTTTCTAATGATTTTCTCGCCTAGCATTTTAATTAAAATAATCCCTGCACTGACATTGTAAGCAGAGATGGGCAGAGGCTGAAATATTCTGTCTGCCATGGGAGAAGATTTGGGCTGAAAATACCAATTTAAGGGGAATTTACCAAACCTGCACAAAATGCAGGTATCGGAACCTGCGTTAAACGGCATGAAAATGACTAAGCACGGTTAAATGCATATGTCTTGTTAGTATTCAGCATTGCTACCATGAGAAGAAAGAATAAAAAATAAAAAAAATGGGATAAAATGAGCAAGAACAGGAAGAGAAAAATCAGCTGTTTCTTAATCTGTGGTAGTCCTTTCAATAAACCTGCAGACCAATCCAAGGAAGTCGTGCTAATGATTCATAATAAATAATCTCATTGTAGGATATCTATGTCCAAGGGTTTCTGGCTGCATTAGAGGCAATTAATAAATGATTATGCATCTATCTAAGGGCTTTATGCTGTCACTTAGCACTGCAGTATATGCCCTCTTTGGGAAATGGAAAGCAAGGACTGAAATTTAGGAGTCTTCAAAGACTCTTTGGTATGTATTCTTTTTTTCTTTTTTGAGCCAAAACTGTGTGTTAAAAGTAGCAATCCTTTTCCCAAAGAGCAAGTGCTCCAATATTATGATTGTGAACATCCTGTAACTTCATGGGTGTATGGATAGTGGGACAGACGTATGGTGACACAGATGGATGGATTAAACACTTGACATTCACCTCTGCAGAGAAAGATCCTGTTTTGACAGATAAAATGGAACTGAAATAGAAGTGGAACCTGTGTGAAATTTCAACCCTGGTGTGTATAGTTACTTTGAACAGAAATATTGGCTAGTTTTTTTGACAAGCTGGACTTGCAGTGTTGCTCTTTTCAAAGGACAGAGAAAGCAAAAGGAAAAAAACAACTTGTCTTTAAAGAGCAGCAGGAACTCTGATTCATTTATTACTTGCAGCATTTCCCCTTAAACAGAATATTTCTGTGGATGCTTCAGGCTGAGTTTTTAAAATTGGTTCTGGGCTTTATTTTCTGCTTCCTAGGGAACTCATTTGGAGGCAAGTTTTCTGGCAAAAATGGGACCCTCAGAAAGAGAAGAGAGTTAGAAAGATACTTGTTCCCCTGGAATCAGGGACGCTTCTTCCCTGTCGCTTAGTGTCTGTGCCTTCCCCCTCTCTCTTGCAGGGGATGCCGGCTGCTGCTGGGGGGAAACAAGCACCTCCAGGCACCAACTGCTTCTCTGGGCATGGACCTCACCTTGGCACTGCAGGCAAAATGCTAGTAATTTCAATACTTTTATCCTCTCCCACCTAATTTGCCATAAGGTCTCTGCAACACTCATCTTGGCATCCGTGCCTGAGCGGCGCTATAAGTCTCTCTCTTTGTGGGGTCCTTCACAGAAACTAACAGCATTGTTGATATTTGAGGAGTGGCATTTCTTCCCAGCTGAGCAGCAGTTAGAAAAGAAATATCTTTTGCATCATGGAATTAAACAAATACATTTGTTAAGGGGAAAATGCGAGACAGATTAAAACTGTCAGCCCCACTGTGGGAAGAAAAAAGAATGCATCCACTGGCTGATCTGATTAAAGAAAAGGGATCAATGAAGTGTCAGACTAATTTTGCTCTCTGATTAAAACCCTGAAGTACAGAGTATTCTTGAGAAGAGCATTTGGAGTCTCATCACTTTGTGTTGAACTCTTGTACCCCTTTTGTACTTCTGACATGAGTGTGCAGCTTGTGGAGACAAGGAACATGAGTGATAATCTGAGGGCAGGTGTTTGGAAAAGGAAAAGTAATCAATGCTGCATTTTATCCCTTCTGGCTTGGTGGTAATTGATGGAGTGGGTAATGATGGTTGTTGTGGCTTTCGGTGAGAAGATGTTTCGGGCCGGGCGTGCGGAGGGGAAGGGTCTGTGTGAGCATCGCGAGTGGGGCAGTTGCAAGCAGGGGCTCAGCCTGCCCCCAGCTGACAGCATCCCCAGCAGCACTGGCAGTTAGAAAACAATGCAAGGGTCCCTCTTGAACAGCGATAATAATAACAAACCCCATCCAAACCAGCCAGTAGTTTCAGGTGTGTGTCTGATTCAGGGAGGACTGTGCACTTGGAGCAGTGCCTTTTGCTAAGCCGACACCGTTCCAGGGAGGGCCTTCCATCTCCACCCCATGGTGTGCCATGGACATTCCCTGGGCCCTGCCTTGCTGCAGGATGGGCTGCTGGAGCTCCTGCAGAGGCTGACAGGATTCTTTTAGGATGCAAACAAACAAACGTGAAATTTTTAAACAGGGCTTTACAAGAATCAGGCTAAACCAAAAATGAGAATCCTGCCTGCCCCTTAGGGCCAGCCAGGGGCAGCATGGGTAGGGCAGCGTCCATGCCCCAGCACCTCCCAGCCGACCCGCAGGGCTCCTGGCCATGGTACCTACCAGTGCTGCGCACATCCAAGGGATACAAGTGCGTATTTAAGCTAAAAATACTGCCAACATGTTGCTGCCTAGGTAAATCTCCTACTGATACTTGTTTGTATCAAGCTAGAGGGCTTGTTTTGGCCCTTTGACAAAGTAGTTTCCAAACTGGAGTTAATAGTGTCTGCACACGTAGATGGTGACCATACGGTTATACGGAGTGCACAGGATCTGCGACAACCATGCAGGAATCCCGTAACCCCTCTTCCTTAATTATATGCAAAGTTAGAAACAATATTATAAGTAAGTATTTGTTAGGGGCAACTTTGAAAAAAAATACCTTGCATTTGTACGCATTTGCTAGTTCAGTAGAAGCCTGAGCTAAATAATACATCATTACATTTGCAGGTACATTTCTAATTGCTTTTCGGCTCGCTGCCCCAAGTCATGGGTTCTTCATTTGTATATTAGTAGTGCTACTTCTGTTACAAAAAACAATGCCAAAACCCAAAAAAGAACTGAGGCACATTTCAATGTATTTTTCCTGATGTAAAAAAGTTGCATATGATTTCCTGAAAGCTTCAGGGCTATAGGAGGAGGGGGAGGACTCAAAGCTGTATCATCAATTACCTACATTTAGAAGATGTGAACCTAATGAACTGCAGGGAGCATCAAGCTGGGAAATTAAGAGGGCTCATTTCTGTAGCCGGTTGTGCCAGACTAGTGCCCAGGCAGTGCCCTCGTAAGCAGGTTCTCCTGGAGCTGCTGTATTCCCCGACATGCATGATGACCATGTCTTGAGTCTGGGGTCTGTGCTGGCTAGCACTGTACGTGGGCTCCCTGTGCTTGAGTGCTGGCCCCCGCCATGGGAGTAGAGAAGAGGAAAGAGTCATTGCTCCAGGTTATAGCCTGCTGGTCCATTCCTGCAGGCCTGGAAAGAGCTTCTGGGAAGTAGGAGAGCTTAGGCAGAAGGCTTCCTGGCGTAGTAAAGCTTAGCAAGCAAAGGCAGTGCCAGAAGCAAGAGGAGGCAGGTAATGCAGAATATTGCCCTCCCTATCCGAAGCCATCTTTGGAAAAAGGCACCATTACACAGGGCTCTGAGGAACATCTGAACCTCAAGTTTGCAGAGTTTGTCATGACTAAGCCCTAAATTCAGATGGCTTCCACAAAGAAGCAGAAGCCAGAACTAGAATTGCCAGCTGCAGGATTAGAGCAAAACATGCACTTTTTCTTGTCTATTAAGCTAGGAAGATCCTGCTAATTTAGTTGGAGTTCCCAGTTAACCCTTAGTTCTAGTGTCTGCCAGACCGAGGAGCATTAATTGCCCCAACCAGCCTGCCCTGCAACCTCTGCTCATGGTCAAGAGCCCCACTTGCAGTCAGGCAAGTCC
>NW_009630567.1:0-5624 GCF_000690535.1 Cariama cristata
TACGTATGGAGATAGTTACGTGTGTGTATCGAGAGAGGTCTATACCCACACATATTTATATATTCCTGCTAGTGGAATATATTCCTGTTCAGCCAGAGAGGGGAGCAGGCTGAGGCCATTGGCTCAGTTTGTGTTCGTGTGACTGCTTCGAGTGTTTGTGACCTGTGTGGTCACCCATGCACATATACACCTCATATATATGTGCTCTGCGTGCACCTGCCTGCTGGGAATACGTGCTCAGCCTCACAACTGGTGGGGCCTGGGGGCGTGGAGCTGTGGCAGCCTTGCTGATGTCAGACCAAGCCCGATTTCCCTAACAAAGTGTACCTCTCCAATCGAACTTGTCCCTAGTGTTTGCCTCTGAGTTACCAGGAAAGAAGAAGTTCTTACGGGCTCCTTTCAGGAACTAATGAAAATGGCTAACAGGGACTGTTCTTGAGCTGGGTGTAGCTGAACTGTCTAAAAGATATAATTACCTCTTGCAGAACTATAGACAGAGCATTTGCTTCACTGATGTACATTTATTTCATCAAAACCACGGCTGCACTACACCTGTAGCCTATCATCACCTTCAATTTACCCTTTTCACAACCTGAGTCACACTAGCGCATGCTGGTCAGACACCAGGAGAAATATTTTACCACATACAAAAAGTGAGGTAGCTACTGTGACTTCCCTTCATGTTACCACGGTTTCTAAATATAATCCCTTAATGCTGTTATACTTCCTTGTCTGACAAAAAATGGGCTACTGGTGGCTTGAAAAATGCTTTTCATCCCATTGCAGATTGGCCACATTTCCTGCCCTGTAGCTGCTGCTGAGACTTAGCTTCACTCATGCTGGTGGTTTTCCCCCTCTGAAGTCAGGATCTCAAAAGAGTAAGCATTTTCAATACTTTTAACAAATATTTGGGTTTTAAATGATTGTAGGTTGTATGCTTACTAGTCAGCTAGGAATATTCTTGCCTCTTTGCTGTTTAACTGTTAGGAAAAATGCATATTTGCCTAAAGACTACATCTGATTTGCACAAGCAAATTGCCAGTGATGCTCTCCATCGTGGTCTCACATTAAAGAAACTGTACTTCTAATATAACCGTAGCACCTCCTTAAGCACTTGAGTTTCTGCTAGCTCACGTGTAAGCAGGCTTCATCAACGGCTTCCAACACACTATGTTTCTTCATCCCACTGCTGTTCATAGTCCTGTCCCATCCTTCCTGCTCTTCCCGCTGAGCTGCAGCAGGCGTGTGCCCAGCTGCCTGCGGCATGCTCCGCTGCTGCTGCTCTCCAGGCTTTGCTGGCCGCGTGGCAGCAGCTGGATGGTGCCGCAGGCAGTACGGCGGCCAGGAGTTCCTGGCATGCAGCTCCAGAACAGTCTCTTCCACGTGGATGGAAGCATATGGAAAGCTTTTTGGTTTAACTCGTGTCACTTCAGAAGCGTAACAGCAAAAGCAAAAAAGACCACTTCTTTCAGAAGAGGCGGCTTCAGAACCGGTGACTTTCTCTGCTGAGAGGAGCCAGTGCATCTCAGTGACAGGTCTGGCCCCTCGCTGGCTGCCTATTCTCCTCCTGCCCAGCTGTGCACACTCCCTCTGCTAAGCATCTTCCCTCTGCTGCAGGATTTCAGACAGTGATCTTACTTGTTCCCAATTATTTACTCCTCAGTTTTTTACTGACTGTAATTATATGCCTGTAATTTGCTGTTCCAGCCAGCACCATGGGTTACTGTATCTCAGAAACAGGGCCACTGAGATATCAGTTTGGCAATGGGGCATTGATGCACCGAAATGACATACAAAGCATTAAATTTTGATGAATAACAAACACTCCAGGTAAGTCTTATGTTAAATCTTAACTGCAAAACACTGGAATCAACTGATTTATGAGGGCACTTAACTAAGGCATGAAGCTCTTTAAACAAAAAGAAGAAATTGTATTGGTAAACCTAACATTCATTCCATCGAAAAACAGATGGAACTGGAGAGTTCCAAAAACCCGATAAAGTGGGGCTTATTTTCTCTTGTCCATGCCTTATAGTTCAACGCAGAAATAACTCTGCTAATATGTTTTGTAATCATAGAATGCTTCGGGTTGGAAGGGACCTTTAAAGCGGATCTAGCCCAATCCGCCCTGCAATGAGCAGGGACATTGTCGGCTCCATCAGGTTGCTCAGAGCCCCATCCAACCTGACCCAACCAGGAATCGGGCATCTACCCACTCTCTGGTCAACCTCTTCCAGGGTTTCACTAATGCTTTAAAGTATCACAGAAACAGAATGGCTACTTCTCTTCACAGTGGAATAAACAGAAAGTGCTGGTGAGAGATGTTACGTACTGGGTCACCACACATGGTCTACCTGATACAGTTGAATTTAACAAGGTAAATGGTTACTTTAACTGGCTTAGTTATCCAGGCTTCACTTCCCAGAAGGTATCTTTTTTTTTTCCCTTCTTCAAAAGATACTGTATCTGAGGAAAATCATTCAAATACCTTCTGAGAAAAGGAAACATAAATAAAAATCCAGCTTACTCTCCATTAAAAAAAACACTTGTGATGAAACCAAAATTTCAGTCACTGAAGCATCTGAGGCAGAAAGCTGCCTTTTTTAGAAACGTGGCCTTTTGTAAGGGTGAAATACCCTTCTGCCTTTCTCTGATCACTGGCTTTTATTTTTTCAACAAAGATCTGAGAATTCTAGGCGCTCTTCTGTTTGCTTCCTGTCTCCTTAGCGATGTGATGGTGCTTATTCACCCTTATGTGAAAGACTCAGGCCGCCCCTTAGATCCCATTTCGGTCTGTGAAACACCTTTTGTTGGGATTTGCAGAAGACTGAATTTCATCCACAGGTTACATTTCTGCAGCATGCGGAACAGGAAGGATTGCTAACTTGGAGAGAAGTCCTTTGTGCTCGAAATTCTCCACAGAACTAAATTTTGAGCTAAAGTTTCCTCAAGATAGGCAAGTATGATGTGTTGCCTTTTGGAAGCCCTCAGTACCCTCTCCAGTACCTGTGCTAAAATTAAGTGTACTATGATACTTCAGATCTCTACGTTCTTTGAATTATCTCTCTAGTCTTATTTTGGTTATTTTTCAAATGAAATAGGATCACTCTAAATTGTATCCATTAACGAAGCCACAAAAAAGCTATCCTTAATTTAATTTTTCTTTCCCTTTGCTTTGTAACGCATACATTCTTGGAAGAAACATTTGATGCCTGTCACAAACAGCTCCAAGGGAAGTAAGGCAGCAGAAACAGAGAATTAAATATAGTTAGCATGGATCAGCTCAGAGGGAAGACTAGAGCTGGCAAGTGTGTCTGATGTCTGTGGTATTTGCTGTTGTATGGAAACTGGGAAAATTCAGTCTCCAGTGTGGACATTGTTTTGAATGTGATGCAGGGAAAGGGATTATATGTTCAGCTGTCAGTGAGACGCTTCTAAAGGAGCTTCTCCTACCTGTTCAGCTGACCCTCTGCAAGGGTTCCCTAATACTGTGTGAGAGATTTTCTGGCAGAGATTCTTGATGCAGCAATTGAAGTACAGTTTGCTGCACGAAGTTTCAGAAGAATAGCCATAGAGTTACAGAGTTCTGGGTTATAGAGTTCTTGTCCTCCCTAAGAAATCTTTCAAGTTAGAATCGATGTGTGTTTGAGGGTGGGTTTTTGTTTGCTTGTTGTTTGAGTGTTGTGATTTTGCTGGTTTGTTTGGGTTTTTTTAATACAAAAATCTACTACATCATGCTCTGGTTTGGATATACTGAAATTAATCGTACAACTGTTGATCAGACTGCTGTTCCAGCTAGGCATGACAGCCACTCTACATCTTCTCAGATTGCCCTGAACATTCTTGTAACAACTCTCCTCTAGGGTATTCTTTAGATAGGACTCAGTATACACCCCCAGGACCTTTGCAGGGCCAAAGATAGTGTAACAAACCATTTGAACTTGCTATTTTCTGGTACCAGGAAGAAAAACATTTGTTTACTTATCAAACTATCAATTAAGTGGTATGTGGTCAGATTAATTCCAGAAGAGTGGGGGACACCCAGTTTTCCAGGCTGATCCAAGTATACGAGAGCAAATACAAGCTGGTAAATTGTCAGAAGAGAATGAATTAGTGTTGCATCTATGTATACTGTTTCTATGAGAAAATGAAAGTAGATTGTAAAAATGGTGGTCAACATGTTCAAATTAAGTAGATAGTACCACAGCCTATCACAGCAGCAGGTGTCTTACATCTCCTTGCAAGGAAAAGTATAATATATTTGCATAATTTAGAGGAACAAGGATCGTCTAGTGGATAGTGGTATAAATTCCCTATACTCATGGAATACTTAATTTTGAATGTAGCTATATCATTCCTTCAACTATACTAGAAGACCTCCTGGATTTTGTTGTGTGTCAAAAAAGGTCTTGTCTCAAAAGCGTACTCTGTTTGTTCCAACGCCCAGCTTTGAAGTTAAAGCACAAATCATATTTTAAATGGTCAGGAAAAATACCTCAAGGCCCTAAGAAAACACAGAGAAGCAGTAAATCAGTAGGAAGGCTTCCTGGATAGACACTAGAAATAAGTCTTAATTACAGCTGGGAGAGTGTGCCTAATCATAACATGACTCTGGAAGGGTTTAAAGATCTAAATAAAGTACAAGGACTGGAGAGGTTTCGCTCGTGGGAGTCTGGATTCCTTCTTAGGACTGACAAAGCTCCAAAACCAGGTGGACCCTGAGGCTGTGAAGTCTGAAATGAAAGACAATTTGGAGCTGATGTTTCCTCATGTACAGAAGAAAACACCACTCCTGAGTCTTTCCCGTCTTGATAACTGCCTGCCTTTTCACATCAGTTGATACTACTTTAAAAAAACCCAACTTCTTCCTGTGAACCTTGCTCTGCTTTCTGCATTTGCACATATGTTCTCATATGTTGTTAGCAGCTTCCCTCTCACTTACGCAAGCATACACACCCAGCCGAGAATACAGCCACCAGCTGCACCAAAATCTATTAGATCCTCTTGCAGGACTGCTGTACATAGAGTTTTCCTGAGATACATCCCCTTTTCTACTGGAATCTGCCCAGAGGGATTTGAGGACTTGATATATTCATGCAGGATTTCTGGACATCGGATCTCTCAGACAGCTAGACTGCTGAATACCTAAGATTTTCTGGCACATTGACTGTACGTAGGGTCACATCAGAGCTACTGCTGAAGCTGAACAGTGACAACACACCTATGCAATTGTCTCAGGAAGCACTGGACAGACCTGCTGTGTGCGTGTTCATTCCCACTGAGAATCCTGGGAAACAAGACACCAGCATGTATGTGCACTGAAATCCCAGACAAACATCAGGCTGTCCTGCCATACCCGCTCATGTCACTAACCTGTCCAACAAGACGAATTTAGCTAAAGTCCCTGTTCTTTCTACTTTCCCCAGGCAAATCTTCAATAGCCAGTCCCAAAATTTCACAAAGCCTGAGCAGAAAGGAAATGTTTGCATCTGGTGGTTCAAAACAGTTTATTCCCCTTTCCCAGGGCCTTCCTCCTTACAAGGAAGTTTGGGAACTGCTGTGGCATGGGATACAGAACAACACATAGCCCAGAGCTGGGATGAACAGAAATACCTTCATGATGC
>NW_009630567.1:5655-21020 GCF_000690535.1 Cariama cristata
AGCTGTAGAATTCGCTTTTAGCCTGTCTTTTATGAAATTTCCTAAACTATGTGAGTGTAGGTGAACATGAGAGATACATTTATAAAGCATGATTCATAAAGTGGGAAGTGAGAGAGAAAGTGCTCTTAATGCGTTAGCAGCTGCCCCTTATTCAGGGCCTTGTAAAGCGCAGGGAGTGGGGATAAAGTGCTGGTCCATCAGGATCACAGCAGGCACAGTTCTCTGGCACACGGGCAACTGGATTGCCTCATTCTTTCTGTGTCTGCCATAAAGGTGTCAGAGATTACCCTTTCTCCATTCACCCAGTGTAGGGATGCATGCCAAGCACAGACATGATGCTTCCTGAGTTTCAGGGGCTGTATGTTGTACAGAGCTTACAATGGTCGTTTTAGACTTTTCAGTTACTTCACACAGCCATCGCCAACAATGTATGGTAAGGGACTCCTATTGTACTTTGCAGAGCAGGAGCCTGGTGGGAGTCCCAAACTGCCAGTGAGAAAAGAAAAATGCTAATTATAAATAAACCCTCTTGTTATTCCAAATACTGACCATATTTTCTTTTTACTCTGAAAACTGATTTGAAGAGGACTGTGACAAAACAATGACCGTTCTGTAGGCTTTTCCTGTCCTTTGCAACTATACCAACTACTTTCAAGATTAAATGCATTTCTTTTGCCAGTGTGAGTTCCCTTGCAATGAGCTGTGGACATGCTTTCAGGCACAATGAGGACCTTTGTACAAACGCCCTATTGTATCAGTGAAAGTTCCAGACACACTAACCACAGAATGCAACTGTAGGCTGAAAGGAAAAGCATGTCCGTAAGTACTGTGAATGTCTTTGCCTTTGACACAGTTCTGTGAAAGTAATCAAAATAAAGCTGAAAAAAATCCAATCTTGAATGCATGGAAATTAAATTAATTTTTCTATACTGTAAAGTAAGACTGTCTCCACAAGCAACTCAAACCTCAATCTGTCTAGTTTCCATGAGCATTCAGAGATTGCCACATGGGTTTTTTTTTGGAGGGCTTAATTACTCTCTCCCTCTCATGGACCTTAGATACCACACAGACTATCATCTTAATGTGCCAACAAGGGGCAAGTCTGGTGGATGGCTCCCACTACCTTCCCAACAATTTCTTACCTCAACAGAACTATTTGTTGAGCCTCCTGCTGCTGTGTGTCTGCTGTATTGTTTGAACTGTTGCAATCCATCCTGCACAACTTGTACGACCCCATTGCCCCCTTGTGGGAAACAGCCTTCTCTTGGTAGTGAACGGAGCTCCGAAATGCAGGCTTGAATTCGTGCAAAGTTTTCTTTCACTTGCTGCAAAACAGTGTTCAAAGAAACTGAAAGACTGTAAATGTCAAACTGGTATTACAAAATATTTTTCCATAATGTGGAAGGAGGCTTTTGAATTCACAGCACTGAGATAAGTCTGGAGGCAGAAGCCAAGTCACAAAGCAGTGAACAGTGATATGAATCAAAACGAGCTGATTGTTATGCTAGTAACAACACACACGATCACTCCTCAAGTTTTCAGTAGTTCAGCATGCCCCTCTCCTCTGGCCCTGCATAACACAGAGGCAGAACTTGAGACATAAATAGGAGCGGTATCCCCAGGCCATAGTCACCCCTGCCGCATCTGTACTCCTTTACTCGTCGAGCTGTGGACATCTGGAACCTGCGTTCAGGAAGATTTGGAGTCGGACTGTGGCAACAGGTTCAAAAAGGGGTTCCAGAAACTCATGGATAACAGGTCCAGAAGCAGAAACCAAGAGGAATAGCCTCAAATGTATCCTCTATCGTTCTTAATACAGCGGCTGTGGAACTAGAGGAGTGTGAGGAGAATGAACTCAGAAAGTGACTGGGCTGGGGCACTCCCCCAAAATAGCTCTTCCTTTTGAGTCTGGGCTGATGGGCTCTTGGTCTGACTCAGGAGGGCATTTCTTATGCTCTTATACTGCTCTTTTAGGATGTTCTCCACAGCAATGATTATCAAAAAAGCAAACACTGATGAAAGGTCTGTGGACCTTCCTGCTTCAAAGATGAGCTACCAGAATAAGTGTTAGAAAGGAAAAATTATTCTATAGCTGTCATTTGTAAAAATGTTTCTGGCCTTCAGGCAACAGCTACCGCTGTCCAATGGCTGACCCAAGGACAGCTGGCCTGAATCATTATGGCAAGATGAACATTACAAATGCACAGATTATTAACCCTTTGTGCTCCACTATGATTCTTTGTGCAGGTCGCATGGATTGGAGGATACTGGACCATATTCTCACTGCCTGCTATGATGATTTAGATTACCCGCAGTCCAGAGCTGCTGCACCTTACTATCACACATGTTGCCCAGCACTTCCTTGAACTTGGTGAACTTTATAGTGGTCACCTAAATCCACAGAATTTAGGCCCCTCTCATACTCTTTCTCCATGCAACATTAGTTGAGGCGACCTGGTATCTGCTACCCAGCCATGACCTTTCCTTAGCATAGATATGACAGTGCTAGGGAGCACCCAGGACCCAAAGGTGTGTGGAGCATCTCAGCTAGCATTCACGCTGATGACAGCTCATCTGAGCTTCAACAAGAACTCAAAGGAGTTGAGACATATCCAGCAGGTAAACTGGCAAATTCTGGCCATAGGAGAGGTTATTAGAGAACTCTACCAAATCTGTTTGAAGCAATGTAAGACACAGCTGCCAGAGGTCACCTTCCTCACAGAAGAGGCAACAGACGAACATATGACTCATTTGCTTCCAATGCTTGGAGCTCTGACTCACAGAACCACTCCTGAGCAGCCATGGTTTACAGCATGGTCTTTCAGCGTGACTAAGTTATGAACCAAGGGGCTCAGGCATGTGTTCACAAACAGCTCCGACGGTTCTACAAATAAGGCGGGGAAGATAGCTGGGGCAGCTCAAACCTCGCCGCAGAATGGTGAAGAGAGCAGTCTTAAGGAAAGACACCACACTTTGTACTCTACGGTGCAAGAAGTGTCTGGCCCATTATGTCAGTTCTGCTGTGAGGTTAGCAATGTTCGATAAATGCACCAAGCAGATGCAGCCAGGAGCCTCTTCAAAGTGCTGCAGCAAAACTCCCTGCAGTTCAGATGCCTGCCCTGCAAGCCCAGGAGGCAGCTGCAGCTCACACAGACACAAACCAGCTTTCTCAGGTCAAGTATTGCTCCTGACTGTGGCAGACCAGGGCTCAGCATGGGCTGCAGGGCAGCCTGAAGTCCAGTTAAGTACCTGTCCTTTGGAACTGGCACCAGTGGAGTTGCATTTCCTCTTGTATGTGCACAGCTACTTTAATGTTAAATTAGGCGAGTCTATGCAAGCTGCAGTTTCAACTCTGGAATGTGTTAAACTTCTAAGCACAAATTGTGTTGTTTAACTATTTCTGACTGCACCCCTCTTCTGGGCGCTGACGCCCAGCCCAGTGCCATAGGCTTGACATGTCTTTTCACATCTGACCCTGCTCCTTCATTACAAAACTCCATTCCCACTGTGCATCCAGTGAAACATTTCAATCTGCAACACTACATTGCTTCCAGAGAAAAGCTACCAAAATGAGAGATAAAAGCTGTCCACAAGCCAGAGTAGACACTGTGCTCACTGCCCCATCTGGCTCCTTCCACATGTTGTACCCTCACAACTTCACTTTCATAATTTGCTAGTCCCTGTAGTTAATGTCCTTCTCCCTTGCTTCTTTTTCAGCCCTTTTTGTCAGGGAGGGTCTGGAAGTTGTGGGAGATTGCTGCCCATCCCAAGGGAAAACCGGTAGGAACGGGGCCCATCAGCTGGAGATGCTCTGCTCAGAGTCCTTACTCAGTCCCTTATTAAATTTTTTTGACACTTTAATGCTCACTTCCCTTCTTGTCACCATCTGTTGGTCCTCCACGGTTATTTACTTTCTTCCTGGTTTCCTTTTCTTTGACATCCCCTTGCCCTTTCCAGGGAAGCTCTTTGGACTTTAGTTAGAGTTAGGCCAACAGGGGAGACTAGCAGGAACAGAGACCAAAAACAAGTGCCCAGGAAAGACTGAAAAAAGGATAACCGTATATGACACTTCCCCATGTACTCTCCCAATCTCTATTTTCAGCTCTGGGGCTTTCCTGACTTCATATGATTTGTCTAATAAGCAACCTCTAATATAGCTCCATCTTGGTTCCTCACTGAGAAGTATCAAGTTTTTCTCTAGCTAGATCAGAAAGTCAATGGGCTAAACAGCATGTCCTGTGGAAACAAAGGGGTAAATTCAGGAGTACAGGAAAAGAAAGGGAGCCCCGGTATTTCCGAAGAAGAGTTAAACGGAACAGATGTTTCTCAGATAGAGATGTAAAACTGCGCCTGATTCCAGAAGCTGCAGAGGACCAGATATCATTATTATTGAAATTAGGTCCATTGAAGAAGATAGTCACCTTGCTGTACTTTGCTGTTCCTAATAGAGAAAGAATAGTTCTGGAAAACAGCCTTCAGCACAACAGCAGATGTCTCAAATAAAGAGATGGCTCTCTAAGCAGAACATCCAAGCAAAGCTGGAGAGGAGGGGAGTGGGGGCTCACACTAGAGTTGTGCCTGTCAACCGGGTATGCACTACTGGCTCAAGCCTTTGAGTGTGAACTTTGCTGTCTTGGACAAGTCCCAGAGAAGCACAATATTATGGCAAAAGAGTTATGTGAATACCGGTCATGCAAACAGGAGGGGGTACATTTTAGCTCTCTGTACAGCATTGCTGAGTCCAGTATTGGAATGTCGTGTCCAAAAAACCAGAAGGGCTTGGAAGTTGTTAAGGGCCTGTGGAAATGCCTTGCAGTTAGACGTATAGTTTGCTCTCTTTTATTTACTAGCTAGAAGACTGAGGAGGGATCTGCTTATATTTTAGAGGAAGAAAGTATGAAATACAAGCAGGTTCTTCAGTCTATCCAAAAGAGGAAATATATTAACAAATCCCTGGAAGCTGAAGACAATAAATATAAATTAGAAACCAGGTGCAAGTTTCACAATGACAATGATTAACCACTGGAAGAAATTACCAACAGAAGTACTTGATTCTCCATCTTGTAATATCTTCAGATCAAAACTAGATGTCTTTCTGGAGGAAGTGCTTTAATGATATATGGGTATTTTAGTGAAATAGGAAGGAAGCCAAACAATGATCTAAGGGTTCCTCTGTCTTTAAAAACTGTGATTATCAAAATAAGGAATCGTCGTTTAATAAAAAAGACAGCCTATCATGAGCAGAAGATTAATATGATGGGGCAAGTAGATGTATTGTGTCAAAGTGCAGCTGTGCTCTGGTGACCCATGATTACCAAATGAGATCTGAGGGTGCTGTCAGACAGCACATGTTGGATCAGTGTCAGGACATACCTAGCAAGTACATCAGCAGGTATCTGGCCCCAAACGCTACAACTTGGACATACTGCAAAATTACAGAAAACAGGCTTGCAACCAGTTGTGAAACAAATTACCTAGTCCATCGTACTGTGATGTGCCAGGATGAATTACATGTAAATTCATCCTAGGAAGCAATACAAGTGTATGTTCTTAAAGCCCCGAATCAGAGTGGTATCACAGTATCTCCAGAAAATGTTTCTTTGGTATCCTTGAAACATTATCTATAACCTATTTACAAAATAAACATGACTGTTAGTCACAGTCTTCTTGCAGATCACATTTGCTAAATTACTGTTGACTTCTGATTTTTTTTTTTTCCCAGTTGGCCTCTACCTTTCCTGAGGTGTGAAAACTTGACAAAATATTTCATAATGTTTTCACCATTCCTGAATAAAGTGGAAGGGTTACTACTGTGTGGTGACGGTGACACTAATGTAGTGTAAATGAGAGTGCTCAGTATGACAGTTTATAACAGTATGACTTCATAGATTCTTGTGAACTTTATGATGCTGTGTAATCCTGAACTTTTACTGTAGAGCTGCTAGTCATTCTCCATCTGTATTTATTCTGCTGCATATCCCTAGATGAGTGAAATACTTGTTCTTACTGACTTAGATCTATATATTTAAAAGATGTGTAGATGTGGCGCTTGGGGACATGGTTTACTGGTGGACTTGGCAGTGTTAAACTTACAGTTGGACTCGAAACCTAAATGATTCTATGATTTCAGGATATTTCTCAGATTTGGCAAAAATATTTTGAATTCTGATCCTTTCCCCTTAAATGTCTGGAACCTCTCCCAAACTGATAATATTTCTGTAATCATCAGGTATACAGACCATTTCACTATCCAAATTATTACAGCTGTAGAGTCGTGTTTGGTAATTTTGATCGAGAAGTACAGATAGTGCAGAAAGTAGCATATGAAAGGGAGAGGTACAACAGATGTTTTAGAAGGGAACAGCACAAAACCAAATTCATGCACATGAGCAACTTCACAGATCAAAAATATGACAGTCCTCCTTTTAAATATCATTCTTACATAAAATTCACCTCTTCCATGAAGTCTATGAAACTATGCTCTTTGAGAATGATTAGTATTTAGATACACATTTTTAGTAAATTATAGCTTGCTTTACTGAACTGCCACAATGTATTGCGTTCATGTTTGTTAGTTCCCACGAGACACAATTTCACACATACCGTAAAGGGAAGCAGACACTCCTGCTGGTTCTGCACCACGTAGAGGCTCAGCAGGGGAACACGGCAGGGGCCTGTCAAACTGCATGCCAAACACAGTGTGTTCTCCAGAGCTTCAGAGAGCACAGAACAAGTGCTGGTCCAGGAAGGTGATGTGACATCCACAATGAGAATCCGTGACGGCTGCGGGCAGTGTACTTTAGTAGCAGGAAATGTCCTCCGTGTTTCTGAGAGTAATTTTCTGGAATTCATGGCTTCTGAACATGGGTGTTAGATGTCCTGTTATCCATTCGCATCTGAACAGGAAAAATCAACAAATAATAGCAATAAGTGAGACTCTCCCTTTCCCATTCACTTGAAAGCAACCTGAGACATAGCAGACAGTAATGAATTAGACTCCTACAGCTTTCTCTAAAGCAATCATTGTCCATACTCTAAGATAAACCCACACAAAGACAAGGGAAAATGCATATGGTCAGAAAACAAAATGGTTCAACTAAAGAAAATGCATGGCAGATATACTCTTACAGATGCAACTGGAGCAGTTAAAAACGTTAATAGCATAGCCATGCCTAGCCCGTGGATGAGCTGTGCGATCTGTCGTGTGATCCCTCAGCATGGCTCAGGTGCATGGCGTCAGCCTCCAGCAGAGAAGTCATCTCCAGCAGCTGGTGCACAGCAAGATTTTGAACTCTACTCCTGCTTCTGCAGTGGCCAAGTGATTATACCCAAACCCCCTGAGGAGAATACAGTCCCCACTCCTTGACACCCAGTATGAGACAAGTAGCTGTCATATCCAAACAAGGCCAGCATGATGCAGGAAGAAAACATTGCATATACATAAATTTTACTTTGTGGATGGTGGGGAACCAGCCTTTGTCCTTCAGAGTACCTAACAGCTGGGGTTAGCCCTCTCCACTGATAAAGTCTCAACGAATGTAGCACTAAGGTTGCCCAGCAGTATCTCATACTGTTCAAGAACATGGGAGTGCTGCAAGCCTTAAAAAAATCTCAGTAATGTCAGAAACTCCAACAGAAAGTATTTTCAGCCAAACACCAGTTTTGATTCCCAGAGCTGGCTGGAGACGCTGGGAACGCCATGCACGGAGGTGGCTGTGCCTCACGTGTCACGGAGCTGTGCAAACATCGCCGAGATGCGTTAGAACAGCTCGGTGGTGCCGTCAGTGTTGCAGGCGACAGCTTGCACGAGGACGGAAAGGAAAGGTTAGGGCTGCTCAGCAGCCGGGTCCTGTGGCTGTGGGAAGAGAGGTGGTTCTTGCTGCAGTGCCCTGGGAGACCAGGGACCCCTGAGGCATACGAACAGAGTGTGCGGTCAGGAGACGTTTCTCCCTCACCTCTTTTTGTGTGTTCCCTTTCAAATGTCCACTCTTTCATCCAGCAGCACCCCTACCTATCTCTGCATGCATAAGGCTCAGCTGCTGCTGCTTTGAGAGATTTTCCCACGATCTTTAAGAAAATTTGACCGTTTCTGTGAAATAGTAAGCAGAGAAGAAGTGAGAAGCAAACAGCAGGGGTGTGCTGTCCGGTCTTGTGCCTTTCCTGTGCCTCACGCGTACAAAACCGAGGAAAACACTCAGCCCTGATCCCAGACTGAACACCTCATAGTTTGGCTCAAAGGTTTAAAGGCAAAGTATTCACATGCACTCATCCTCAGACCCTCAATATGACGATTGTTCCCCCCTGCCCCCCCATTTCCCTTCCCTTCAATGCATACACCTTAAGCACAAGAACCAGCATTTTCCTGTTAAAAAAATTCTTTTTCGTCCATCACGAACAAAGTTCCTGCCTAAAATCTTGTCCTCACTAAATCTAAACATATCTGCACAAAGCACTCAGTGCTGCTTCTAAGGATATAGAAAATGCTTTAAAAATGGGTCTTGGTCTTGGTAGTAACAGTAGTATGTAGCCATTCAAGTCTACTTGTGCCCAGAAAAGTGTATAATTGCACATACCTTCTCAGTATGAACTAGAATAAATTATTTCTTCCTACAGCTGTGGAAATCCCCAGCAGGCTTAGTAAAAGTTTGAAGCGACCCTGGGTTTACATAGCTGAGCCCTGGTCAGCACCCAGGCCAGGACGCATTCCTGTAATTTGTGTAGTATGTTCAGTCGAGACAAATAACTCTATGTTTAGCAAGGAGGCAAGCTACTATATTCCCTACAGCCTCTAGCACTTCGGAGTAAGTATTTCTGTAAGTCTTGAAAAGAGCAAGAAATGCATTACTATTTGATCGAAGTATCATCAGAAAAAAACTCTGTAAGATGTTTGTCAGTGAAGGCAAAACAGTCATCACAGATTGAATTTCAAAACTGAGGCTAATGTTTCAGGACTGGTGAAAATGTTATAGATAGATAGATAGTTAGATCATGAACATATGTGTAGGTATCTTGCTTTGACTAGTAACCTGATATAATTTCATTGGAAAATGAAAAACTGCCAGATACCACTTTAATCAGTGTCTCTTCTGGAGTTTTACAATTTACAGGAGAGTTTACTAAATCACTTCACCGAATCTGGGAAAACATTTATCTGTCTGTCTTTTTTTGTGATGAGGCTTCATGCTACTGAACTCTGCAAGCCCCCAGTGCTTTCTCAAACAAGGAAACAAAACCCATCCGGCAGTCAGAAATCGAGAAGAGTCAGGTCTTTGATTTGCATTGGTTTCAGAGAGAAAAATGAGCCTTGATTCTAAAAAAGACACAGTTTTCCTAAATTTGAATGAATTCTCTCATTCTTGACACTGTACAGGACTATGCTTATTTTAAACTGCTTTACTAAAACGGATCCCTCATCAGCTATGCTCTTTATCAACTGAATGAGTTTCATTTCTTCAGAATTGTGGTGTCTTAATTAATATCTGCTTAGCAATATTCCTATGATTTATATGCGGTTCTCTGTACAATATTTAGCATACAGTGTAACCTGCCCACCTCCTGTACAGCCTACACCAGCTACACTTAGCTGTGATGAGCTTGGATAACTGAAGAATTCCATATAACAGTCTAACTGGTTGCTATGGTAAAACCACATCTTCGTTTAAGCAGCAAGTGAACTGACAGAGCGCCTGGCCTAAGGGATTACACCATAATTCAGTGTGCATGAGTGAAAACTGTTAGTTCCAGCAGCTGATATGACATTAACTTATTGCTCAATAAAACAGAACTTATCAACTGTCAGAGCTAGTTGCTAACAGTGGTGTACATTTTGCTCGATGCAAGAAGACATACATTTTTCAGAGCTAGAGAGACAGGGACAGAAAGAAAACTTTGCCGTATTGAGTGACTTGTGAGTGCTCGTGACATTCTGCAGTTGCACACTATCCTATGTGCTTAATTTGTTCCAGTTATACAAAACCATTCAATAATAGCCAACTCTAAACAAGTATAAATGAGAGGCAACACCAAAGCCACTGGTTAACGAATACTAAGGATAGTTTCCATCTTCTTTCTGATGTAAGAACCAGCAAAACTTGGATCCAACCTCACTCTAAGTGGGGAATAAAAAGGCACAAAAACGTGAATAATAAGTTTAAGTTAAGAATGCCTTCCCGGGTAGCTAAGCCCTACAGTCCTACAGCTGTATATGAAGACAGCTACTTTGACAATGGTCTATTTACAGAGAAGTAGGGAGTAAAACCAAGAAAACCTTGAGATGCAATAATAATGAATACAAGATATTGGCAAGGAAATGCACACAAAATGGTGAACAAAAGGCACCAACAAAATGGTGAACAAAAGGCACCAACAAACAGTAACAGTCAACAGGTTTAAGAACAATGAAAACCTATTCCATAAATTATTAAAGAATAAAAGCTACTCCTTAAACACATCAAGAACAAAAGACAATCTCAAAATAGTATAAACCTGCTATTAGCTTATAAGGATATGATTTTCTTCAGTGATGCAGAAAAAGTGTTCAATAAATACTTTGATCTGCATTTAGAAAAAAGCACTGATAACTAATTATTCTCTTTTCCATTAGTGGTTAGAGAGTATATTAACCTGCAGCTGCTAAGACTGTGAGTTTTATGTTTCAGAAGGGGGATCTTTGTGCCCAGGAGCTCTTTGAACCATTCCTGTTAACCTTATTGAACTCATCTCAGAGCTGTGCAAGTTCCAGAGTAACCATAATCTTCTTTAAACAGAGAGCACGCAAAACGATTCAGATAGCAATAGCATATTGTCATAATGTACATACCAGGCAAATTCATAGAAACAGTGATATAACGCAGCCAATGACAAATTAAAAAATAGTTGCGTAATTGTGCAAAATAAATCTCATTAATCAATAGATTTTTGTAGGATTACGTATAGGCCTAGGTAGTCAAGACAGGAGTACCAGCAGAATATAATTTGCCGCTATGAAGCATTCAATTTAAACACACTTGCTTTTAGTCATATCACTATAAGATACAATGAATCCTCCCAATGAATAGATTAAGAGCTTGTTAATGGAGAAATTGCAGATATCTCTAGTTATATATATATATATATGAGGATTATTCAGTAAAAAGTTTCCACTGCAGTTATACAGCAATCTATTTTTTACTTAATTAGGTAGAAACCAAATGATAAACAAAAATTTACTTCATAAAATTTATAGAAGACACAAACACTGACATCGCAAAGAAGAATCATTTACAAGGGCTTAACAGTTGCTTATCAAACTGGGCTCATTTGCATACCGTGCCTTTTAATACAGCCAAATGTAATCAAGCAAAAGAGCAGCAGAGGTAGCGGAAGGCAAGAGCTTATGTCACCTTCAACTCAAGAAGTCCCCGAGCTGCAAACGGCTCAGCTCTTTGGGATTGCTGTGGGCCACAGGTTCACAGAGGAGACCGATCTCGGGTCTTACCCCGTGTCACTATTTTCATATATTTATCATTTGGAGTTTCAAACTAGCTGGTTTAAAAACATGCCATTTTCTGATTAAGCTTCAAGGCCCTGGGAAACATGAATATTCTCACGTGGAAAACAAATCAAGCTGCATAAATAAGAGAAAAAAACCAGTAAGCTATGGAGAAGCCTGAGCTGTGAAGTGGCTATGCAGTGTGGACGGCCTCTGGTGTATATCCTTTTGTCTACCTAGCCTAGGAAGGAAGACATTTATTTAAAAAGGTGGGGATGAACAGAAGAATAAAACCAAACAAAAATGTTAGCATAAAATCAAGCTACTGAAACCAAAATTATTTGAGATCCTATATAACAGAAGATACATGTTTTTCTATACATCAGTGCTATAACCAATAATAAATAAATGGCTTTAGGCTTGTGCTGTTATTGACAGAAACTCTCCAAATCTTAGTAAGAATAGTCACTTTATCATAGTGTTAAAATCATTTATTATAACCTTTTCAGGTTTTTTTCCTTAAAAGAAGAGGAATGATAACATTATATGAATGTAGAACAAGGCATTTTCTAATTCTGAATGACTAAAAATGATGCAGCAAATGACTGTGGATGCTTATCAATCGGTGTGTTGACAGACAAAGCACAACAAGGACAAGCTGATGCATAATGCATATGCCCAAGTGCCCCTGTGGAACAACCAGCCAACTCATAAAACCCATCAAGAATGCGCTGAGGAAAGCCGTGTTATCATGAGGGACTTCTGTTTGAGTGATGTGCTGGAACTCTCAGAATAAAAACTTTTTAGGTATTGTAATATCTTTTTGATGAGATTATACGTATGATTAATGAAGCCTCACAGGGCCTATACTCTATCTTGCCTGGCATCTTGATTAAGAAACTGGAATGATATGAAGTCAACATACACATTAAATGGATAAAAACCTGCATAATTCATAAGCCTCAAAACATAACTGTAGACAGGCAAGCATCACTAAGGGTGCTTTAGAAAGTTCACATGACATCGTGAGATACATGCACGTATCAGCGCAGACTAGAATTGTCCTTCGTAGTAATGCCTAACAGACAGACAGGCTCGCCTTTCTCTCTTTCTCCTACTCCCTGACACAAGGCATCTTGAACCCTTTTCAATGCAACGAAACAGGATGGAGTAAGAGGGGACTGTTATTTCTCTTCCATCACACCTTGAAATATCCTTTATCCTAGCGGTCAGGGCACTTTTCTGAGAGGTCGGCTATGTTATGTGAACTCTTCACCCTGAGAACAGCATTGAATTCATACCTCACATATTCTGGATGTCTTTTCTAGCCATTAATCCGGTGTACGAAATGATTAGTGGAAATAAGCACATCAGCCTTAGCAGAGGAGTGATCTCTTCTTGTTTTTGAATGCAGCAACTTAGTTAATGGCATCAGGAGAGAACTCTGGTATGTGCAGCCTCAGTGAAAGCAGCTGCCTCACCATAACCCAGACCTGAGTATTTACATGCCAAAGAGGGTAGGGTTTAAGATACCACTTTCCTTTCTCTACTTCCAGCAGGGCAGCTGAGGTAATTCCTTGCTCAGGGTTAGACCCAGAAACCTAACACCATGGTCTGGGTTCTGCTTTGGTTATGCGCAAGATCTTCCCAGTCGTGACTGAATAGGGCTTGCCCCAAACAACCAAAAGCAACGCTGAAGTCACAAATGTCAGATCAAAGAAGCCAGTCTTTTCTTTCTCCATCAACACCAAATTCTGCGAGACTGTGGACAGCAAGAGGCTGAATCAGACAGAACTGCTGTGGGGAGGGTTTTGGGAAGGAGGTTTGGAACAGCTGCTCCCCTCAAATCCGCCCGTGGAGGAGCAGAAGCTGGTAGAGGAGAGCAGGAAGACATCGTCACAGACCCTGAGGCCTGCATCCTCAGAAGTACACACCAGCCTGTGGTCCAGACTCATCCCCCAGATGCTACGGCCTCCCTTCCTATGCAGCTCCCGCCCGAGCTGTACAGTAACACAGAAGACCTAGTAGGAGTTCATGCTGCTTCACAGCAAAGCTCACGACTAGATTTACAAAGGAAATCCGCAGTTTGGCAGGGGACAATGCTGTGGAGAGCAGCCAGTCCCCTGCTCCAATCTCTCCCTCTTCAAACCGCTTTCCTCTACCAAATAAAAATTGGTGCAAGAAACAAAGGAAAAACGCAGGGTCTTTTGTCAGCTCCTGGGCAGAATAATGTGGCAGGGGGCTGCGTCTCCTTACTCTTCCTCCTCCCTACCTCCAAAGCACTTGACAGTCTTCTGAATGTTGCACATTACGCTGATGGCCAGTTGCAAGTGGTATGATTTCAGGTTATGCTAGAAGCAGTCTCATGATAGGATGTGTAAGACACTAATGTCATGCTTATTAGGAATACAGGACTGATCAGTGAAACTTTCCTTAATATCACAGTTAGCATGTCATGCAGTTTCCTTGTTAACTGGTCAAGACTCACTTTAAAAGTAGTTAGGGTTTCCTGTCCCACTGTTTCTATTGAGAGACTGTTCCTAAACCTCAGTGCTCTAGTGATGAGAAACCTTCCAGTAATCTCCATCCTAAACATGTGGGGTGTGGCCATTTTATACCATTGCTCTTGGGCCAGCATTATCCTTTCCTTCCATAAATTTTCTCCCGCCTCATTATTTGCACCTTTTACATATTTGTAGACAAAAATCATATCCCTGCTCAGCTTCGTCTTGCCTTTCAAGAGGCAAGGCTTTCCTAGTTGCAACTTATAAAACAGGCTCTGTATTTCCCCAATTATCCTAATAACTCTTTTCTGCAGCTGCTCCAATTTGAACATTTCTGTACGTATTTCACTTCCGTTCATAATTTATTCAAATTAACACAAAACATTTCAGATGATATCTGAAAAATTTATAATGGAACTGATACTTCCCCATTACTACTGAATGCCATTTGTCATACATGACAATTTGGAATATGGAAAACTTTAAACTCAGATGATCAACCAAAGGACATAATTTAGTAGATTTATTTTTTCAATGGCTTTCGATTTTCCTAAGGTGTAGCTTAGGATTTTTCAAGTCTGGAAGTTGTCCTCGAGGGGTTTTATAAAAGAATAAACAAATTTTACAAGTGGCAGAAAGCACAATTTATGTGTTAATAGCCATTCTTGCTAATCAAGCATAAAATCTCTAGAATACTAATGTATGCCCGCTGCTTACAAACAAAATTCTGTGCGTTTAGATCACATGCTGCAACCCAAACCCCTTGTATCCTGGATGTGACCTGTGAGTCTCTAAATTTTCAGTCTTACTCTAACATTCTCATAGGTTCATATTCCTGTACTTTTTTTTTTTTTCCAAAGGTTTAGAAAGCAATAGCACCTCACTCACGACTCCTGTGACTGGATACTCAGAATAAGGGAACAGAGCACACGGCAGCCTGCTGCACTCGTCCTCTGGCCCACAGGACCGACGCCGTGAAACGCGCTCACTTTAACTGCCCGTCTCACCTGGAACACGAGGAAGTGCCAAGGCAGCTGCGGCCGTTGCGGTCTCTAAATTAGGCAACGTTGCCCACCAGGAGCCGGGTCTGTTCTGCTGCAATGCTGTGGCCACAGCAGATCCTCTCTGCTCTGCCCACGGCGGGTGCCCACCGGAGAAGGGCGTGCGGCTAACAGGGCAGGTTTCACAGCAAATGGGCAGGCTGGATGAAACGGGTGAGACGCTGCCTGTGCCACTCCTCCTCCAGAAACAGAATCACCGAATCTTTTAGGTTGGAAAAGATCATCGGGTCTAACCGTTAACCTAACACGACCAAGTCCACTGCTAAGCCATGCCCCGAAGCACCACGTCTACAAACACCGGGAGGAGGCTCAGGAGGGGCCTTCTCCCCA
>NW_009630568.1:0-28044 GCF_000690535.1 Cariama cristata
GAAGTGTACGGTGGGGAGGACGCGGTGCTTTGGGACGGCACCTTTCACAGGGACGCTCGTTGGCGCTGGCCCTGGGGAGCCCAGCCAAAAACCCCCAACAAGAGCCATCTCCCAGGCTAAACACCAGGTCTCTGTGTAGTTTTTCAGTCTACATGACCAAAACAGAACCTATTATACAAGAAAAATCAATCAAAAGAGGATCTTTGTCTACCTGAGCTACAGGTTCACCTAATCAATATCAAATTTCCAAACGACAAAGCTTTTCGCCAGTTCCCGTTCAACAGCAACACAAAACGGGGCGCCCCTTTCCCTGCTAACCGGGGAAAGCCAAGGTTAGCGTTAAGCCGGGACGTGAAGAGCACTGCTGTCGCAGCTGGAGGTCGCAGCGGTGGCAGCCAGTCAACTGCAAATATAAAAGCAGGACCCTGGTGTCATCGCCGTGCAATTTCAAGAGCAGGTCTGAGCCTGTCCTGGAGTCCAAATTCACTTCATATCCAAACTATTTGGACACGGGCCCGTGCTCCAACACAGGCTGATGGAACATGCCTGGGAGTATGGAAATTTATTTTTGCCCTGCCCTTTAGCATAAGCAAACTTGCAAGTCCATAATGCAGAGTAGCGAGGCAAGGGCAGGGACATGCATGCTTAAATTAAGTTCATTACCAGGTACTAACCGAGGCCTTATGCAACGCCGTGGAGCTGATGTAGGCAGGTAACTGGCTGCATTCTCCTTCCTAGAAGGATGATCTCTTCCTCCTGCCCCTTACCGCCGAGGGAAAGGAAGAAATATCAATTCTTCTGTTAGCTGCCACCTACTTTGCTCTCCTAAAGGTTAGATATCGATCCCAGGCATAATACATCTTTACCTTTTACTGAACCTACACAGCCTTCTGACCCCAGGATATTCCTCCTTTTGCCTCCCTAGGCCCTCCCTGGGAAGCGTACGCAGCCCTTGTGCTCTTTGCTGTAGCTGGCGATGCTCCTTCACGGAAACTATTAGAAAAGCAGCATTTGCTTAAGACTCCAAGATTGATCCTCTCTGGTGCAAACCAGTCTCGGATTTTCATAGGCAAAACGAGCTCTGCTTTTCCCTGGGGTCAGGAAAATTGCAGCTTTGCAAAACAGTTAGAATTACTAATTAAAAGGCTAAGTTTGTGAAAATAGACTGACAATGTCAATTGATTTTGGTATGGAAGTATTTTCACAAAGATCTTAAAAAATTGAAAACTTCAGCCATTTTCCTGCCAAGCTAAAACTCAGAACTGCTTAATAGGTTTAATCAGAAGTGAGACCATTGAGTCAATTTTTCATCCTCTGGAATTTTTTTCATTCCTTGCTGGAAAAGCAAGAAGGACCCCAAACAACATAAACAGCAAAGAGAAAATCAACAGACAGTTCACCTTATATAGTACAGTTGCATTACAATAACTTATTTCAGCCACTGAATATAAAAAAGATTAATAACCTGAAGTCTTACTTGTTACAAAGACATTAAATCTAAAAAGTATATGACCTAAGAAAAATGTTTTACTTAAAATAGATCTCTTATCTGATATATCCTCTCATCTGCCCCAGTCCTTTGAGTCTGGAACTCTTGGAGTCAATATGATTATGTAGAATTCACTTCAGAAAACACAAGCAGGATTAAAGGAATGAGTTGTGGGAAGGAAAAAAAATTAAAAGAGGGTCAAGATATCTCTGAGTTGGCTCAAAAGGAGTATGTTTACTCCAATAAAAGCTGCACGTGGCAAACAAAACTTGTGTGGAGAGGATAAATGGAGCATTTAAAAGGAAAATACTAATTAAAAATACTTGTTGAGCAATCAATTGTTTCATAATGTGCACCTGTACACATGCAGTCACATCCAGGCACTTCCAGTTCTGAAAGCCAGCGTCACTGAGGATGTCTGAAATTAAGGATACTTGAGTTGCTACTCCATCCTATTGGGCTTCATTCCTCTGCTAGCAGGGGCATTGGCTGGTCTTTCTCAAGCCGTGCTGAACATTTCTCTCAAAATAAGCAGTTGCACGCTGCCTGAGAAGCTGAAGCCAATTATTAAAGATTACTCATTTCTATAAAGCTTTGTTAATACTTTTTTAACAATGTAAAGTACTTGTAAAGCATTTAGGCCAATATTTTCTGAAGAGGTCAGTGATTCTGGAGATTATGAAGGCATCTGCAGGGCACTGGAAAGGTTAAAACCTAAAATTAGAAGCCTGTGTGAAAATTTTGGCATGCGTCCACCAATGTTCATGTGTTTTTCTGGTGGTGTTGAATTTGAATACCACCACCGTCGGGCACTTTTCAGACACATTTCAACAATGCAGCATGCCACGTAAACAGGTCAGTGCATTCCTCCATATAAAGACATTAACTATTTTGGGAAGTTGTGTGCCAGTTGTGTGCTCCTGAGAGTTTTCCTCTTCTGTGGGGAGCGTTCTAACTCCTTACCGGATTTTTCTAAAATTAAGCAAAATCAAGTAGTTCATATACACAAAGAACAAACCCAAAGAAAATCCATGATTTCTTTTAGTAGCTGTTTACTGCTAACAGACACCTGTCCTAACCAGTCTGGGGAAGGACTCGGAGCTGAATGAAGGAGGAGGTGAAGGTGAGCCGCAGCAGCCCACAGCAGGGAGCTAATGAAGAATACAAAAGGAGAGGACAGTCTAAGGGCCACGTCCCTTACCCTGATCGCTGATCAGAGAGAAGGGAGCAACATTAAACAGTGAACAACATTTAAAACCCTGAATGCGACATGGAGATTGTATCACTGGATAAAAGGGAGAATTTGGACATTTGAGCTAAGACGAGGATGAGGGCAGGCTAATGGCTGACAATGAATAAGCAACATAAGCAGCGTTATGAAGAGCTGTGCAACCAATGGAGCAGAGTTGAAACAAATCCTTCTCAGCACAAGGACGGAGAACAGATTCTGATGTTGCTAGAAAACATCTTAGTGGACAGAAAGCTTCAAAAAGAAAGAGTTGTTGTTGAGTGACAACATCACTGCAGATCCTGACGCAAGCAGGCACAAAGCATAGTGCCAGAAGGAATTCCACAGGATTACAAACAATAGTCAGCACTGAGCAAAAGGAAAGGTGAGCTAATAGAGATTTGTGAGGAAGAACAGAAGAGTGAGTTCAGTAACTGTTGAGGAATTTGCTTTTTCAGTATGCCAGGAAAAAGCGCTAAGGTGCACTAAGTGAAGAGGAAGAGGTGTACGGAAATAGCATTAAAAAGAAGAGGCTGGATTTAGATGAGGATGAGAGTACACCAAAGTCTCTCCACATGATAAAAGACCCCTCAAAGAAATACAGAGACCACACCAAAACTTGCTAAAATCCTTCCCTTGACTTTGAACAGATTTTGACCATCGTCCTGCCAAAAGCCCTGTGGGTCACATTGACTTGAGCTGATCTGCTGGGATAATCAGCAGGTACAAGCATTTAGGGTGGAAGGCACTTTTCCAGGACCGCTCCCTTTCAGCCTCTCCTCTTCCCATCACCTGTTTGAAATGGCAACCATACCAGGAAATGTCATGTGCAACACAGATTGCTGCCCTGACGCTTCAATAGCAAAGGACCCTGGCAAACTGGTACTCCCCCTCCCCAGATGCCTCTTACTCATCTTTTCCATTTTCACTGCCTCCTGGCTGACTCTGGAGATCCCCCTTCCCTCTGGCCCCGCACGCTGCATGTCCTAACCCTCTGCTCAGGCCGACAATGCTTCCCTGGGTGTCTGTCTGCAGCGGTGAGGCGGCAGGATGAGTGCAGGCCCCGTCAGAGGGAATGAAACGGGGCATCTCTACATCCAAATGCTGTGCTCGTCCCCGCACGCCCAGTGCCAGGGCTGGGTGCCGTCCCACCGCCCGCACGCTCGGTGCTCGCACCTGCTCAGCCAGAGAGACGCCGGCATTACAGAGAGTGTGCACTTAATGCACAAAAGCCGCCTGGCAAAACATCAATAACGTGTTTACTGATTCGGCCTTGCAATTAGTATTGCATATCCCCCTGTACGCTCCGGTCCTCGCTTGGCCAGCCTGTGTTCCGAGCCCATGCAAATCCCTTCCCTTCCCGCTCGTCCCAGGAGCCGTTCACCGCTGTAAGCACCTCAAAACAAGGCCCTTGCCAATAGTGCTCCTGTGCAGAAAGTGTGTCTCGAATTTTTCTGCCCACTATCTCCCATCTCCCAAGCCTGGGAAACGACTATGGGAGTGTAATTGCAGCGCTGAGAAGAATGAATGTTGCATCACCACTGCTATAAACACCAAACTGTTTCTTTTTTTATAGCACTTACGGTATTGAGACACCATGAAACCAATGCCTAACCAAGGACTTAGAGTCTGCTGGTGTTTGTCTCGTTCTTCTCTTCAGGGAGAAATAAGAAGCAAAGAAATAAAAGTTGTTTGGGCTCGTTGGCCACACAGGCAAAGACTTGCAGGGAGTTGTTGTTGCAGAATGGCAGACAGCTGACACGTGCAATCACTAACCTAGCAAAAGTGAGGTAGGTACCTGCAAAAAACAGTTCCCCGAGCTGATGCGGTGTTATCACCGCATTCCCACCCAGCCCCATAACCTGAAGCCCAACCACAGCCCCACAATTGTTCACATTAAGTAATTTTCTCGCAACAGTGTTTTTTCACACATCCCTACACCACAAGCCTTCCCTTTATGCCGTGCTGCCGCAGAGCACCCTGCTGCAGAACTCCAGCTCTGCCCTTCAGCCACACTTAATAGCTCTCTCCTCAAACCGATTGCCAATGCCAGGACAAATTAATAGACAGGAGCACTGCACCTCTTCATCTCTGAGACCTTCAGGCATTTCACAAGTTAAATAAACCCTTTCTCCACTCAAGTGACCGTGAAAAGCTTTGTCTGCCAGTGGAGCAGAAAACAGGGCAGGTTTCAAATAAACGTTATTTTGAACTGGCGTGTGCATGCCACTCGCCCAGATTTGGGAATCTCAGACTTGCAAAGCCTGCAGTGACCTCCATGCTTGCGGATCCATGCCACCAGCTACTCCTGGTGCAGTACACACCCCTCTGGCAATAGCCTGAGGAATAAATCCTAAGTTTACAAATGGGTTAGCTTGGACTAATACCCTTGCTACCCCTAATAGTGACTGTGGGAGAGCAAGCTTCCAGCTGCAGGACCAGCCAGCCTGCACGCTGAGGAGGTCCTCGCACTGCTGTGCTGCTGCTGTGCCTTAGGGGTGATGCTCGGACAAATCTCTAGATGACTTTTGCCATCTTATAACGTTGGTCACCCCTTCACTTTGGTCATCAACAAAGCTTCATCAGGTAAAGTTAATCCAGGAAGAGTTGGTTCACCAGGAGCTCCGTGATTTCTTCCTCCTCTGCTTGCAGCCAGATATGCTGAATGGCACAGCACCCGCTTTCTAAGATGCATGCAGCTGCTCCTCCATTATCAGCACTGCGATGCGAAGCAATTTCTCTCCAAGCTGACTGACAGAACTTGGCTTTCAAAGGATGGAGGAATCATGGGATGCCAGAAGGACAATTGGCAAGTCTGTCCTCAAATCCCAGGCCTCCTGCACCCAACCGAGCAGCACAGACAAAAGCCCCCTACTATCCAGAAATCACTGGTGGGACTCACCAGCCTGGCATCCCCAGCCTGAATGCTGCTGCCTTGTCCAAAAGTGGTGGCTGCCTTGGGCATGGACAGTTGGAGAGGGATGTGGAAACAGCTGCTGTGCCGATACAGCTGCTCTGGAGCAGCACCCAAAATCCCAGCCCAGATCAACACCCCAGTCACCCCCTCCTTGGTAAACAAGGTTTTGAGCACCTGCTCTGAGGAACTGTGTCCAGACCTGAAATACTCCTATGGAAAAGAGTTGTGTGCTTCTCTAAGGAAAGTTCTCAGCTCTATTAAAATGCTCAACCAGACTAAAACAACTTCAAATCACCGGTCCTGGACAAAGATTTGTCATATGAAGACAGGAAAGAAAACGGTAGCCAAAGTAATCCCAGGAAAAACACACTTAATAAAGGCTTGCAGATTCCAGTGCAGTAGCTAAATCAACATGTTGTTTTGCAAAGAAAACATTGTGAAATCTGTGGTTTACTCTTTGATCCTAATCCTTCCTTACCCATCTATTCATAAGCAGTATCATTAGACAGAAATGATCATAAAGCTAACATTGGTTAGTTGGTGAGCTTCCAATAATAAACAGATTGTTTTGTCATGTCACGACCGGCTACTAGACCTTTCTGGCATACATCAATATGGTACTGAACCTTTAAGAAAAAATGGAAGATGTAAAATATTACATATGGTATGATAGGCTTTCTGGGCCTTTTTTGTTAACACTTTTATGTATAGGAGACAATATTTTGTAATTTTAAAAGGGAAGGAGAACTGAAATGAGGAACAGGTCATTACTGTAGGCAGGAAACAATAAAAAGGTGAATACGTCTCATTTCTTTACATGTTTGCTATTTTTTTTTCCCCTAAAATTAAATAAGCCTAATAATGCCCATCTTTTTTCTAACACAGAAACACACTAACAAGAGTATGAAATTCTGAAGCTCTTCTGTCTTTCCCCAGGGCAGGTATCATGGAAATGGAAATTGCACTGACTATTAAAGTTCTCCATTCTCTTTTTAATGGGAACATTAAATTTTTTAAAATCAATATTGATTGGCAGAAAAATTAAAGTAGCATTTCTAAAGTTAAAACTCTCAAATTAGAAGTGACAAACTTTTAAAAGTTACCTGCTTTCTCAAGTCTAAGATGACTTTCGTCCCCTCTTTCTCCAACGTCACACCTCCAAAATTTCACAGGTAGTCAGATGCACCTCGGCTCCCTCTGCCACGCTCAGATAACACCGAACACAGCCAACGAGCTGGGCTCCACCTCCTAGCCCTGATACCAGCCAGCACAAGTATCTGTCACGGTTTCCAAATTCAAAGCGTTGTGGCGTTGTGGAGCTCCTCTCCTGGCCTGGTAGAGCTGTCCCAATGCCCTACATTCAAGAGAGCTTCACTGATTGATTGCACAGCCCCAGACCCGACAGCTACCGAGGAGCTTTCAGAGCACCTCCTGGGGCTCGTCGCTCCTGCCAGCCGCCGAGGTCTGCAGCAGTGACACTTTAGACTCGCGGGGTATGTCAATACTGCAAGCCAACCGGCAAGCTGTGCAAGCAATCTTGCCCGGTGCTCTCTGAGCTTCCCCTGCATGCTCCTGTCCTAGGTAAACCAGAGCTTACCGGCAGCCTGGCATGACCGGTGCTAGCTCCCTAGGCCCTCTGGGCTGCCTCCTGGCCAGTGAAGCTAAAGCCTACCTGAGTTTTGGGGTGTCCAGCCGAGGAGCTTTTGGCCGCATTTGGGTACCCACCCGCAGGGTGGTCAGTGGGAGCCCACGTGGCACCGGAGTCGGCAGGAGGAGCAGCCTGGGGAGAGCAGAGCCTGGGGCATGGATTCTTGCAGAGCATGGGAATGCCTGGGCTACATCACATGGGAGAAGGAGGCCTTGGTCTAGAAAATTGTAATGTGCTTTTCTGTCCACAGCTGCTTGGAATCTGCTATATTCATAGACAGAACTTTATGGCTGTGTTAAGCTAAGATTACTCTGATCAGCTTAAAAAACAATCTAGCAAAGGCACAGGCTCCTAACAGCATAAAACCTTCAAATTTGGTACGCAGGCAGTTAAAGCATACTCAGATAATTTCCCTTCCTTGTCAGGAAATACTACAACTTTTTCAGCACTTCCTCTTTTTATATTTTAAATCGTTGCACTTCATGCAATATCTTTATTTGCATAAGGATATTAACAACCCACCTACAATGTTCCTAACTTTAGGTCATTCATAATTCAGTTACGTAAAATGCAGTAACGATTTTTAGTACTGGTAATAATTAGCAAAACGTACATTTCTACAGCATAATCTCTGCTCAGATTAATATTTTCCCACCTGCTCAGCTACTTAGCTAACAATCTGTCAATTTAATTCCTCTACAGACTGCAAGTAGCTGGAAGCTGTGAAGCAGGGCTCATTCATGTTCCCGAGCTCCCTGGCTCACACCATACGGAGTTAAGATTAAAGACCCTTCCTATATAACTACTGCCGAATTGTCTTGAAATCTAACGACGCTGCCTAAAGACCAGTTTCAGACAAATTTAGATTTCTTGCAAAAAAGACAGTTAAGACACCCTGCTGAAAAATTGCAAAAGCCTCATTTTTTAATAGTATTTTAAAACTTGCTGAAACTTAAGCTGCTGTAACAATGATACGGAACTAGCTGAGCCCTATAATCAATTTTTTTACACTAACATTCAGGTTCATCAGACGTTCGCCATTCTTCTCACCTTCAAACTGAAAGTTTAAAGGTTAGCTGTGAGCTAAACAAAATAGTTGTGGAGGAAACAACGTAGGTACTGGCTTTGTACAGGAGAGCACGTGTGTGGAGCTGTATTAAGTAAATTGCATTTTGACCAAAATCTATGTATTTATTTGTTGAAAACATGTACATTTCTGCTTCTTTCCAGTTTGCTTCTTGCCCCCAGACCGAGCAAGGCTGAGCTTTCAGCAGTTGGCTGCCAGGCCAGTCGTCAGAAAAAGGAGGCACAAGAATTAATTACGTAAATTTTGGGTTTCCAGTGAAAAACTCATGTTCCAAGAGTGGCAATATTTGCCAACAGCCTCCTTATTTTTTGGATAATTAGACAAGGTAGTAAATGACCGCACATCAGCTAGCAGCAGAAACTGTCTCGTGGTGGTCAAAAGAAATGACTGATTCTGCAAGCTGCTGTGTGCACCACACAAATATCAACTCCCTCTTGTAAAGCATCTCGCTCCCTTCCTCTGTTACCATCTGTGGCAAAAATAATCTCATTTGGCTTCAGCCTGCTTAGATTGGGCTTCACTTGAACATTTTCTTGTGCTTTGGGTCCATGTGGGTTTCTAGTCTGATAGACTTAGTCCTGCAGAGAAGGAAACAAAGGAGCCTGCGGTTAGTCAGCAAGTGGTGTGGATACAGAGCACACAGATCATCGCCTTGGCTTTTCCTCTTACCGTCTTCCCAAGTAATAGGTTGAGAGTCTTTACAACCTGAAGAAGGAAATATGAGTTGCAAACTAGCAAAAGCCCATCACAAGGGACATGAGGACCACGTGGACTCTGGGGCCAGCATTTCTAAGCTTCAGGCAGTCCAAAAACCAAATCCAAAATTCGGTCACAACTCTGGAGCGTCACTCAGAGTGTGAACTCATCAGTTAGGTATGCATGCACAGAACTGGCTGAGATCGACAAGCCTTAATGAAAAATAGAAGTCAGCATTGCTTTAGACTTGAATAAAATCTGAGATTAGGTTTATTTCCCATGGTTTGGGGTCACACTGTCAGCATTTCACAGGGCCACTTAGCATATTCTATGAACAGACTGAATAATTGAATCAGTCCAACTGATGTCCCTACCATTCATTAATTTCAAGCAAGCACTAAAACACAGACCTCCACATAATTCACTATAAATTGCAGTTTCCACCATTTCCCAGCTCTTGCCAAGCAGAACATCTCTCCTTCCTTTCAAGAGCTACTTTGGTGGTCATGTTTTATCAAGGTGTGGAACAAGTGCCTGAACTATAGTGCTGTTACTTCTTCTCGAGGCTGCGTTTCTTACCTTGGCATGCTGGATGCCAGAGCTTGGCTGCAGCAGAAGATGGAGGTGCACGAAGAATACAAGATCAAAATATCACTGAGGACAATAGGCCTCTACTTCTTCTAGCATGGGCCTAGTTCCTTGTGTCCACTTATGGAGATCAAAGGTATAATTTACTTAGAGGAAGAATTATTTGCGCATAAACAGCCATTAACTAATAATACAGAGAAGGTGCTTTTAAATTCAAATGGGTGGCACAGCGGCCAGCACTAGACAAGTGACCCAAGCATCTTGTTACTTACATAAACTGAAGCAGGAGGGAGTCTGATGCTGATGACAAAACCTCTTTGTGAGTAACACTGGCAAAATCTTTGAGGGCGCAATTTAGGACTCAGTTAAAAGAAAATGGGGCACTTCTCTCCTAGTAGAAACTAACTTTAAGAATCACATTTCTTTCCCTGTTTGCATATAACAGGGAATGGAAATAACTGCTGCTATTTTGTTTCAAAACCTGATTATCTTGAGGGGGGAAAAGGGGAAGCACTTGCCTGTTCTTCTGAAAAACCTGTAGTAGTCTAAGGTGTTGAAAGAACATCCTTCTTGCAGACAGAAGGAAAAGACTATTCTGAATGGGGAAGGCTGATTACAGTGCTCATCAACTACCATGGCCTGCACCTATTGCGTTTCTTTTATGAGTCTTACCTTCAGCCCCATCCCTAGGCTTCAGTCCTTCCAGTTTCATTTAGGTGCATCTCATCTTGGGTTATAAGGTCTTAAAATACGGCCCTAAGTGATGTCTCACCTTGTTCTGCCCGCAGCTTTGGGAGTGACCATACTGCACCCCCAGGCTGCAATTCAGCTTCTTCAAATAGAATAAACTCTTATTTAAATAGTAGTCTTCCTCCACCACTCCCTCAAAAGCATATGAGCAGGGGATCAAAGATTTCTCAAGCTCAACTGGCCCATCTACACGTCAGGCTCAAGGCTTACTGACCTCTATAGCCCATAACACACGGGAGTAATGTGATTAGGATAACGACCAGACTTCGAATACTGAACCCAAATAATCTGGCATTTACAGTTTGGTCAGCTGGAACCTCTCTTTTATACAAGGTCAAAACCCAGTTTGGAGTCACTCATCTGGGTTGTTAGCACAATGCCTGGCTATCCCGCTACCCTTAAGAAAACAATACATGGAAGCAGCAGTTATTCTGGAAACATCCCAGTGACTTAAAATACAAGCAAAACCAGTCTGAGAGCAGAAGAGGGGAAGATGATAAATGCAGCACTATCAGAGTAACATTGTGATACTCTCAAACTAGGAGGTGCTTTTCTAGAGTGAGGGGATGAGACAGGCCGAGCTCACAAAATCGTGGCTGGTTGCTGACTTTGAACAACTGCAGCTGCCCAGAGGGAGGGATACGAGAAGGCTCAAGGTGTAGGTTTTGAAATGGAGGGTGGTGCTGGTTCAGAAGAGGGAGTACAACTGCAGCCACATGCTCCCATGTTTGTTTGCTGGTCCCTCACGGGCTCGCTAGGTTCGTAAGGGCTCTGTTAGCTAAAGTACAAGGACTGTGGGAAGCAAAAGAAGGAACAAGAACTGTCAGAAATAGGTTTCTATGTTTTTGCCTTTGTTTTAAGAATCCCTCAGCTCCTTGCTCTCAATCTATTGTTGGTGGGTGTCCCAGGCAAGATTTCTTCTGGCCCTCCTCTTAATCATGGCCCCATGTCCATGACTTTTCCCAGGGACTGCCTGAATCTTTCACTCTCCAGGATGGGAACCAGGACCCCTGGCCAGTCTGGGCAGATTCACCTAGCATGGTCAAGCTTTACAGTACTGAAATGCCACAGTGATGAGATGCTGGTTTCAGGAAGAGACGGCTGAAAATAGACGGGTGTTGGCTACAGATCAACATTTAAGCAGGGAGCATGATCAATGGGTAACAGAGGACGCAGAGGTAAGGAGGTCAGGGCAGGATGCAAAGCAGTCTCTGAACTCAGCTTGCCAAACAAAAGAGAGATACATACGTACCAGCAGTATGTGTGATGTTACATAGCTCTGTAAACTTGCTATGTGACAAAAGGGGTGGATATACATTATTTAGGCAGTAATTCCAGCCAGTTGTCTAAAGCTGGTACAGAATCAGCATAGGTCAATTCGGTATGTGTAAGCTAAAGACAATAGACAAACATGTCATGAACAGACAAGCCTTCAGCTCTTGCCAGATTAAGTGGTTCATTTAGCTAGCAGGTAATTCTTTAATGAACGCAGTAGGAGTGCAGCCAGAATAAGCTTCTAAAGGCCAAAAAGAAGAATGTATTTGGAAGCTGCTACCATAAAGTAACAACCTGGATTTGCACCAGGATTAAATAATGCGTTGCTGCTGGAGTCTTGGGTGACGGAGCAGCTCAGGCAAGCAGCTCCCTGATGTTGGGTTTGTTCCCTTATACTTGCAAAGACACAGCATTCACCTCAGCGCTGCCCTGGTGCTTGTCCAAATAATGAAACTAGCTACTACATTTGCAGATTAATCCCTGAGCAAGGGATTGTGTAAATATTAGGCAGCCCTGTAAAAACAGACCAACAGAAGAAGAAAGGAGGGAAGGTGCTTGGCAGAAAAAAAATAATTTTAAGGGTTAAAAATACATCATATGAGTTGGCAATGGCACAGAAGGAGACAGACTGCAGATAGCGATCACTGCTACTACTAGTCAACACTAGCTTGAGCTACTAAGGTCCTTTCTACAGTGCAGTTGATGGGTAGCACACCGACAATACCACAGCTATCAACCGACCTAGTTACTGCAGGTTTTCCGTTCCCAGCACTCACAGCCAATACAATCTTACTTCAACTTTCACAACTATTAATGCTTTCTTTAAAGCTTCAGCAACTGGAATTGAGTGATCACTGCTGAATCTCAGCTTTCACTTACACAAAGAAAATACAAAGCTTCTCACCATCAGAGAAAAGCCTGATAAGATGAATTCCCTAAGGTCAAAAGTCATGACGATAAACAAAGAGAACCTAACGCAAGATAGGGTTAAAATATTGTGATTTTAAAAGCACACCTGATATTTTTGAGGGGTCTCCTTCACTTTCTGATTGTATTCCTGGAGGAGTACTTGGTGGAAAGATGGGACTGAGTTGAAAAAAGGAAGCATTCATTACCAAAAGTTAGCACAAAAGGCAGCAGGAACACATTTACATCAGCTGGGAAAGAAAAAAGCCAAAGTGCTGCACAGATTACACAAAATGAAGAAAAACCCATTACAAGGAGGTAGGGGAAAGCAGGAGGGAAATTTTTTGCTTTCCTTCCTCTTGATCATCCTATCCTATACAAGCACCCTCTAAATCTGGCACTCTCTGAATGCCGCTTTCACCTCCCTCTTCTAAGCCAAGCTTCCCTTAACACTGTGAGTTCAGCTATACAAGCTGGAGACAAAAGAGGAAACCAAACACACAATAAAAACATGAGGATTGGCCAAACGAGGATTCCTAGAAGTAAGTATCACAAAGGCAAGGTCGATTAGCACTCAGCCTACCAAGGTTAGAGGTTAGTCCTGCATTCCTCTCGAGGGGAGAGAGAAGGGGGGTGATTTTCTAACTCCACAGCACGAGAATTTCCTAAGCAAGCCAGGGGATTTACCCTGTTACTTTCAATAGGCTGTGTGGCTTATTATCTCAGTCAGCATGGGCCAGCTTCTCATCTAGGCAAGGTCCAGGTAGATCCAATTCAGTCTTGGGTGACAGAGAAACCTTCAGCCCCATGCTCTGTGTGCTCCCGTCACGCAGGAGGGTCAGTCCCAGCGCTCCCCTGCAGCATCCCCACTGCCAGATGCTCAGCCCACAGTCCCACCGCCAGCCCTGCTTATCTTGGGGACTGCAGGTCAGATGTAGATGTGACTCAAGCTACCTCCAGCAGCGGGGATGATGGGGATGAGCATGCGTACACTGCTCCCTAGGCTCTCTCCTTCACCTTCCACTACTAGCCAGAGTTGGTAGCATGGTGCTGGCTGCAGGGACGCATGCAGGACATTACTGTGCCTGGCAGTGTGGCCTGAAGACCACCAGCTGTGAGATCTTTGATGCTGCTCTGTGTCCTGGAGAGAGTTAGGCCGATTTAACCTTAAAAGAAAAGCCATCCAATGTTTGTCAGCTAACACGTCACGAGGGATAGAAACAGCCACTTGGAGGGCTTTCTGTATATGTGAGCATATTATTAAAAGACAAAACCAAAACCAAAACCAGCTTGGTGATTGATAATCACATACCTGGAAAAAGAAATTTAAAATAATACCCCCTTCCCCTTAGCAGCCCAGTCTGCCAGGAGCAACTTGATAGCCATGCAGTGCACCTATCACGACAACCAGCAGATCCGGATAACAGCGAGGGACCGCCTTGAGGGTGGGAAGCAGGCCTTCCCCTTCACTTGTAATCTTCTCACATCCAGAGGCATCTTAAGTCCTTTCTAAACACGTTGATACCACCCGAAATTCATGACACACACACACCCCCCCCCGGCCTTTGTTTGTGTTAACAGGATGAGAAAGTGCAAGGCTTCCTGTTATGGGTGTGTGACAGCCATAGATAAGCAGAGACCTCTGGACAGGAAATCCGCCCAACTTCTGCAGTGTGACTCGTCTGAAGCTTAGGAGCTCTTTTGAGATTGAAGCACCAACAGAATGAGACGGTGCTGGCCAGAAAATGGGGGACACGCTGGAGAAGAGCTCTGAGGAGCCCGAGATCTCTTTGGACAATGAGCATTCGACGAAAATGGGGGACCTGGTGGAAGTCTCGAGTGGTGAAAAGGTCAAGTTTGATGATACGGGTCTCTCTCTGGTGCTCCAGAACGGCCTGGAGAACCTTCGGCTTGAAAATTCCCTTACAGATGTCATCCTGTGCGTGGACAGCAGGGAATTCTCCTGTCACCGAGTGGTCCTTGCTGCAGCAAGCAATTATTTCAGGTAAGGCATGTAAGAGACAAACCCAAGAAACTTTGCTTCTTAGGCTTGAAACGTACCTCTCCAAGGAGTGTAAACCGGGTGCTAAACTCTGCAAATTTGCAATGAGTCTGTAATTCCTGACACCTTTCAGCTCTTTTTTTTTTAAGTGGTGGACTTAAATAAGGCAGGTGCCAAATTGTGGATTTGCCAGAGTTCTGATACCAGCACTTGGCAAATCTGCTGGAGGCATGCAAAGAAACAGAGAACGGTTGGCAGACAAGTGGATGAGAAAATGGTGTTTTAACCAAGTATCTGTAGCCCCTTGTATTGTCCCTGTGGGATGCAGGCAAAGAGGAATATTCATTCAGATCACTCGGTATTTTTATTGAGATAAGAGTGCGTTCGTGGAACTTGATAATTTTTCCCATTACCATTCTGTGGTAAAAATATATATTGCATAAAATTGTTGAGGAGGAAAGAGAAGGAATTTTCCATCTTTCCTGGCACTACTGAAAAGCAATTGCAATGGGAAATATCTCCTTGAAAACAGTTTTGCCATTTCATCCCCTCCTTCTGGTCATCTTGAATTTTCCATTCTTTTAGTACTACAATAGATAGTCTATCTGAGACTAGTGGCCAGAAAGAACAAATTTTAGACACATAGAGGGGAACTCGGTATCAGTTTTAACACAGACTTTCCATTATCATTTAGACAATCACATTTGCATGGCTGGGATTTTTTTCTTTCTTTTTTTACTGCTAAAGTGGTCAGATGACTGAATAGCTACAGAGGAAACATGAGAAAAAAGAACCTGTGACCACTTGTGACATGAGCAGAAAGTTAATTTTAATGGAGTCTGGTAAGCTTTGCTGGTAGTGCCTGGAAGAAGAGTTTTGCTTTTATCATCTCATAATAGAGATTGTGTCTGTGAATATACAGAGACAGGCATTATTTCTACAGATAGACTATATATATCGCATATGTGAACATGTGCAACTAAAAGCAGAGATGCCCAAATATTTCTTACCAGCACTGTGTGCAGGAGGGAGGGCAGATTAAAATCAGAATTACTATAATGATACTTTGACAAAAAAACAATTCCTCTTCTGCTATGAGGAAAGGTGCTGCAATCAGAAGGGACTTCAACAGTTAAAACCAGGCAAGACAGTTTTCTGATAACTGCTGTTGGCCAGCTTTGCACTGAGCCCTGAGCTACAGCCTGTCCCTCTGAAGGAAGGGGGGTACCTGGCTGGAGGTCATCTCATCCCAAGGCAATTGCACACATACTATGGGGCTGCCCCCCCGGGTGCTTGTGTTTGGCCCGGCTTCCCGAGGAGTTGAGATTTATTATATCACCCTGTCTGCCCGCCTGTCATTGCCTCTTGTCATGACTCTTTGGGTTAGTTTCAGTCACGTTTGGCAGAGGGTGGAAATCTCAGAACTGAAGTTCCTACAGGTTTGATGGGAATTGGTAGCTAGGCAGAGGAGAGATGCCGGGACTGGGACCCGATGGTGCTCAGCTGGGTAACCAGGACTGTGTCCTGGCCAGCCGACACACGCAGTGCCCAGAACCAGCCAAAGCACACACTGCCCTTGCTCGGCTGGACACAGGCAGCCAGCACAGAGCTGCGTGTCCTCAGAGGGACGGCAAAATGTATGTGAGAGGAATAACGAGAGAGAATGGAGGGCTCAGGAAGGGGAAGCTGAGGCCACAGTGAAGAGGGAAAAGAGGACACAAGTCTGCAGGGAACCGAGCTTCCCTGGTTCTGCTGCGCACAAGGTGGCTTGTTTCATCTTACCATCATTCACTAGAAGCTGCATGGGCCCAAAGAAAGAAGAAATTCTTAAATCACACTGTTCCTGTGAGTACTTTCCATGTATCACAGGGCCTCTAATACCCGTGCGAAGGAGCAAAGCAAAGGGACCCTGTGAGTCATGGCCTTCACTCCCCTGCAGCAGCGTGTTACACAACCCCCTTCCTCAACGTTGGCTGCCATAATGCAAGCAATCCGTAGCAGCTGACTTACACACAGTTAAACAAAGTTAACAACTTCTAGTCCTTCCTTCAGCACTGCTTAAGAGTAGATAGACTAGTACTTCTGACACGTCCTGCATCTATGGACATAAAAACATTAACTCTCCATTTACCCGGATGAAGGTAACAAAGCAGAGAAGAGAAATACAAGCTGACCAAGGTGGAGCAGTAGTTCTTTACTCCTGCACTGCCCAAGGTAGTGGGAGAATGGGGCTGGGAGAGGTTGAAGCAATATTTTCCACAGCATCCTCAAACTCCAGCACGGTTGTTTGAAGTCAGGTTTATAATTCCAAGCACAAGCATTCCAGTGTGAGTGGGTCCTGAAAAAGTGCTTAACAAACTGAAAGCCCTCATTTATTTCCTTGAGATTTCTCTCTGTTTTTTTCTAAGTTTACCCATTTTTAGGTACCTAAATTTGGCCCTGGGGCCTCACTTCAGATGTGCATTTCTTAAAGTAAATGTTGGTTCAAAGGCTTAGTTTAGAATTACACAGGAATAGGAACCAGGGAAACAGACAACAAAATTAGTAGCTACATCTGAAGGATTTAGAGCCCCAGAGAAAATAATCACACAGTTCTCCGAGTATGTACAGAAAGGTTCAGAAGCACCATTTTAATCCCGAGAAGAAAAGCTCAGCCTGATCAGTCCTGGGTGGTGTCAGGGTGTTCCCTCCGGTCGGCACGCAGGGTGGGAACAAGGCCCACTCCCCGTGAGCAGAAGGAAGGCCGCTGCAGGAGTCAGCTCTCCTGGGTAGCACTGCCCTGTTCACCTCTGCCACCTTCTAGGGAGGAGGACTGATGGGAGAGCATGCTGCCTTAGATGTGTGATTTCTGCAGGTTGCAGCCATGTTGCATGAATCCATACCCTACGAGATCGGGAATGGATGGCAGCTCTAAAGAAATTTCACAGATTAGGTGACAGATAGGTGAAAGCAGTTCGACAAGATCCCTGTGCAAAGCCACCACCAGAGTCCCGAGGCTGGTTTCTGAGGAGCCTTGCAATGGTGTAACGCTGGGTGTCTCTGACTGACCTCCATCAAACACTCCGGCTTTGCGGGACGGAAGCGAGAGCTCTCGCCTCCGCGACAAGGATGGTTAAATACAAGACTGGAGTCACCAGTTTAAGAGATAAAAGGAACAAGAGCAGACAACACCTGCGTCCTACAACGGCCTATTTCTCGTTCAGATGAAGCATTCGGCACCTCTCAATCCCGTGCAATTGAAACGGCTGTTTTGTACAAAACTCCCTCTCCACGTTGAAACCCCATTCCCAGGGATAAGTGGGTGCTGAGGACTGCTGTTTTCAAATGGCCACCTGCCCGCACGCCCCAGATGTACAACAGTTGACACTGCCAAAAGGGAGAGAAGCTAAAGAGAATCCCAGTCTTGTGCTCACTGAAGTTAAGGAGCATTTTGCCTTAATGCCTTTCAAATACTCTGATTTCAGCAGCAGCAGAAACTGGACCGTGGAGCAGAGCAGTGAATCAAAAACTTCTAACAAGCTGAGACAAGTGAAGGGAAAATGAGAATTTTGGCCAAACATCTTTTCTGACAAGTAACTTCTCTGCCCAAGTTTCCTACTCAAAAGTTAGGTCTCTTTATCCAAAAGGCAGTTTTATACGTTGAGATAACAAATACCAGCTCTCTCTTGCTATAAAATCTCTGCTGAGGCAAGGAACAGGTAGCTCTTAGAGCGACGAGCAGCTGGTATCTTCCATCCATTTGCCATTCACCATTTGCCATTCACCATGCCTAACTGCTTTGCAATAAAAACTGTTTACATCTTGGTTCCAGTAAGATGTGTCAATCAGACAGCTTTATTCTGGCACCGCTTTTACAAGACAAGGATGGCCTAAGACTTTGGACCTCTAGCCACTTCCCATGTAGCACTGTCCTGTCAACATTGACATGACTAATAACGAAGGGCTTGGTATGCAGGGTAAAAAGCGCTTCTAATTACACTTTAGATCTGCACGTGTTTTTCATCAACGCAGTTACAAGTAGACTCACATATTTCTAATCTGTTGAGCCAGATTCCAAATGATGTGAAATCTCACTCTCTGAACGCAGTGAACAAGACGGGACTGATCAAACTTCTAAATAAAAGCAAAAGCATTGGAAGAAATACTTAGAACTATGAATTGAAAATGCAGATGAAGATGTGTGCGTTTGCCTTGCAACTATCACAATGCAAAGTGGATTTAAATAGCTCTTAGAGAAATTTCTGATTTATACCCAACATGAAATACCTGACTAGTGCCAAAGGTGTGCATGTTGGTCGCTTTTCAAATGCAGTATTATCCACCAAAGAAGAGGTGGTATGAATATGCATGAAATCACTGTGCTTTCTGGCTAACGGTAGTTCAAATTCATGATTATTCAAGTACTTCTCTAGACAAGAGGTACCAACTCTACAATCCTACCAGAAGCTCGCAAAATATAGCAGAGGAAAAGTCAGCCTCTTAATTAGGAGAAAATCCATAAGCCATTCTCTCCTGGCCCAATTCTGGTATTAATGGGATCAAAGACATGTTGGGAAGCGTAGAGGTGAGGCTCTCAGACATGTGGGTCTGGTCTGGCCCTCCCAGTTCAGTCTAAGCAGCATTCTGCAGCTCGGAAGCACAGGGGTACTGACCTTGCCAAGGGTTATAAAGTACATGTGCTAAGCGTTAACGAAGTATGGAGAATGCCAGCGGCTTGGAGGTTTGGGTTTAATGAGCTGGGCCTGTACTAGAAACAGAAAGAGTACGAGTCTGTAAGAGGCCAGCAGATGAGACATCACGACTGCTCTGCAGCATCAGTCCAGACACAGAGCACTACTGGGGGAAGGTCCCAGCTGCCTTTTGCTGCCGTGGAGCTCTGGGTCTACTGTAGAGTCCAGCTCTGGGGTATCCATCATGGTGTATGCCTTATCAAACTCATGAGTAAAGAGGTATGAAAGCAACAAGAGGATTTTCCTTGTTACTTTACTACAGGACTAATTGCATAAAATGTGAAGCAATCAGAGTATTCTGTGTTGAAATCTATATAACCAAATATTTTCAGAATGCCTCATCCTGGCTGGGATGCAGTAAAAGATAAACATCTTTCTTTTCAGGGCCATGTTCTGCAATGATTTAAGAGAGAAATATGAAGAGAAGATCATACTTAAAGGAGTTGATGCAGAAACTATGAATATACTTTTGGACTACACCTATACCAGCAAGATGCTCATCACAAAGCAAAATGTACAGAAAGTCTTGGAAGCTGCCAGCCTCTTTCAGGTACAGATAACACAAAAGCACTGATCCAGGCTTGTTGCTCTGGCAACACCATGTCTTACCTACACACCAAAGTTCTCTGATTTCATGGGTTCTGGAAGCATTTTGCTTCATATTCACTTACCTTGTGGTAAAAAATGGCAGTCACAGCCGTGTACTGGAATGCTGCTGTGCTGGGTGCCGTGCAAAGAGGCAAACAGCCGGGCTCTGCCTCCAGGAGCTGCTCCCACGTGCCGCCTGCCAGGCAGCTGGGCTGTGTTGCTGGGACAGTGGTCTCCAAGGCTCAGGTCAGCTTGTGAAGGCCGGTCACCCTCCAGCCCAAAAGAGTTAGTGGGCAGTGGCTGGCATGGCCGGCCAGAGCAGGAAGATAACTTTGTCTCTCCCTCTCCGTTGCCTTGAGATGGAGGCTCACCAGCCAAAGTTAGCATCCTCTTTGTAGGGCTCTTGATGTAAAGGGCTTTAGTCGTGACCTGGAACCTGTGGGAAGTCAGACTTGGGCAGTGTTACTCAGCCTTTGGTCCATGAGGTATTCACGTGTTCTGTAAATCACCTGTGAGGACTACCAAATTGCAGCCCCTGGTACCAAGCTGCAAATTGCTAACAAATTGCAACCAGCATAACCTGCCAAGTGCCAATGAGTGTATGTGTGTCCAGTCTTTTCATTAAGGTAAGAAACACCTGACTCCATAATCATCGTCGTTTATTATGAACTTCAGATTCTTGAATCTTACACGGGAGGTTTTCCGCTGAAATGAACCTGTGGCCTTTGGGGTAACGGGAGCTGGTACTTGCTGTGGGGAGAGAAGGGAAAGTTATCACAAAGTGCGCTCCAAGGTAACTCAGAAAAGGTGGTGTAGCTTTAATGTCACCTGGGGCCAGAGTGCAGTAATTTACCGGCATTTTCAGCAGATCAATGCTGCAAACTGGTAGCACTCAAAGGTTACTTTTGATTCATTTTCAGGACACTGTTCTGTGGTTTTGTTTTCTTCTGAACCTTTTTTCCTTAGGATCATTCCTCAGTTTTTTTTCTTCCTGAATCCATCAAAAGTATAAACTTATGTTTTTTCCTTTCTCTTCCCTATTTTTCATTAAAATTAAGATTAAATTTGATTCCCAAGGCTGGGGCTTTAAGAAAACTATCAAACACTGTTAAAGTAATGATCATGAGGGTGCCTACAAAAACCTAGAAAACCAGGAATGTTCAACTATAAGCAGTGATCCCAAGTCTTACTGCAACAGTCTTGGATACTATCAAGATTTATATGACCTTAAAGCCTCACATTATACATGGGTGAGTTTTTTGGCTGAAAATATGTTTTAGGTAAAAAAGATTTAGTAACTACTAGCATTCTGCCAGCTTGTCTCTGCTATTTATGCCTAAGAACAAACAGTTGAAAGAGTCAAATGTTTCATTTCAATATATCAACAGCTGAAAAGATTAATTCTGCAATTTATTGTAACATTTTTGTTTGGGAAATGCTTTCATTTCCAATTAATGATGTGAGAAAACCAAATTCCAAATAGAACTTTTTTATCTGACTAGCAACAATTTTTGGAAGTGCCTCTTTTCAATCGCTCAGACTTGACAAAGAACCAAAAAAGAAATAACTTGCACCGTTCTAGATATTCCAATATAGATACTCCAATATAGATACTCCACCTTCTAGTTTTCTCTAGAAACTATTTTTGAAAAAGTTTTACATAATTATGCCTTCCCTTAGTCCCTGCCAATAAGTTTTGAGCAAATGCAGCCAAAGCTGACAGCAGGGAGAGGCGGAAGGCTATTCAGAGAGTGCAGCAGTCCCTGCCACAGCGTGCTTTGGGCACAGAGATTTCCTCCTGGGGGAAGCAGGTGAAGGGTTTGGAACAGGGAGCTGCTGAACAGATAAGCCTCACGCTAAAGTGACCCAGACAAATTTTTTCCACCTAAAGCACAGTTGCAACATGGGTTCAATAGTCACCTCCTCTGTCTGGGCTGGTTCCTGCCCAGCCACCATGCTTGCAAGGCTGGTGCCCAGCCTGGGTCCAGCCCAGCACCCTCTGCCACCCACACTGCCTGCAGGGCAGCTCATCTATTCACCTCTTGGTAGGGCCGGGATCTCAGCTGCTTCTCAGGGCTGTGGCGGAGAGCTCCAATTCCCCCGTGGTAATTCAACACCAACCTTCAGACCTGTCTACACCCCTCCTGCCTCCCAGGAACCTCTGTATTACCCCACTCCCTCAGCATGGCTTGGGTGAGGGGCCACGTCAGCTGATTTGGTGGAAGCAAAGAGATGGTGGGAGGGAAGCAAGCTCCTGAGCAGATGTAAAAGAAACAGTATTGTTGCGAAGGGCTGTGATGACCACTGCCATGGAAATGCCAGCTGCAGTGGGACCAGCGGAGGATGCCCCCCAGCTGCCTCTCTCTGACTGCTCTAAGCAGAGCAGGGCTGCTCCGTCCCCAGGCCATGGCTGAGGTGCCACCAGCCTGATGGCCTTACTGACTCCCAAAGCACCTCTCACCCCTTTGTTAATCCACTTTTCATGAACAAGACACTATAAGGAAAATACCTTCCAATTATCTGCAAACCATCCTGTAGCCACTTAGCAGAGAACAGCCAGAGTGGCAGTCGCAGGGCAGAGCTGGGTTAACCGCAGCCACCCCCGCCAAAAAAAAAGGAGGCATGGTTTGCTAACGAGATGCTTCTAGGCAGCTCCAGGTCGGAGATCCGTTTGTAGGCTGAGAAAGCTGTCAGCTCCCCGGTGGGCCACCCTGACCATGATGCTGTGCCCCTTCATGGCCCGGCTGGCTCCCTGCCCTTGGGACGCAGGTGTTGCTGCTGCGCCGGGACGTGCTGTCCCTGCAGCCCCGGGCAGGGCGGGCGGCCGAGGGCAGCGCAGCTGCGGGGTGCAGGATCTGACCCCGAAGTGTGCTGCATACAGAGAGGGATTATGAATAACAGCCCTTTGAACCACCCTTCCCTTCCCTTTCTGGGGGTTATAGCAGGAGGCAGGGCTGCTGGCACTACTTACACTAGACAGTTGAATCAAAGCTGGGACAAGCAAGGACTTAAACGGGGAGAATAAATTTTATTATTCAGAGAGAAGGCCAAGTAAGCATACAGGATGTCTCTAGCAAGTAAGAACCTGGATTCAAAGGAGTATTAGGAGGAGGACCCAGTTACTGAAGAAACTGTTCCCAGGGAACACGGCTTTTAAAATGCCTGGGGTGGTATTAGGAGGGGTACTTGCAGAGTGAAAAGAAGAGAATGTAGAGCTCTGCAAGAATAATCAGAGCAGAAGAAGCAGAGGCTCAGGGGTGTCTTCCTCCTGGGTGCTCTCCTGAGTCACCTGCTCTCATGGGACTGACTGAAGCATGCCCAGCAAGTTTGGGGGAGTTTTGGGGGGAATTTTGTCTCTAAATGAAAGGAGTGGTGGGGAGAGAGCCCACCACGGAGGCGAGGAGCAGCAGCCAGGGAAAGTCCTGCCTTGATACGCTCCCGAGCAGTCCAGCCTCTCTGGTTAAGCCCTCAGTAGGGACCGTTTCTCACGCCCACACCTCACAGTTCCGCATTCGTCTGGCCACAAACACAGCTACCCAGCGTGGTTAGTGGTGCCTGCCTGGCCGTTAGACCAGTGTGCACCGCCTGGGAGAAAACCCTCTTGTGTCATCTCGTGAGTATCGCTCTTAACAAGCCATGTATAAATAAATAGAGCACTTGATAGTGGTTGAGCCATAGGCTGGTGAAAACATCCTTTTGCGTTCTATTTCCAGACTTGTAATTGACCTGATGAGTGACCCTGGCAAATCCCAGATTTGGTTTTTTGCGTCTCATTACTGCCAACTTTTAAAGGGCTAATGCTTAACCTGCCTCAGGTGTGAGGACTACCTAGTGTTGGCAAAGTCCTTTCAGATCCTTGGGGAAATGCAGTGGTGAGTTCAAAGTGTTAGCCTTGTGCTAGCCCAGAGAATAGGCAAGACGAGCATGGCAGGCACTGAGGGGCCGCCGAGCTCTGCTACGGTGCCACAGCGTGCCACTGACATTCTTATATCACAACGGCAGCAGCATATTCTGAGACGTTGCATACCCTTGTTCATCAGTCAGTTGCATTTCTCTAAACTCTTGACCACATCTAAATGTAAAACAGGAACCAGGTAGTCTGTACACAGTGTCTGCGATCACTCAGCTCTGGTAAACAGTCTAAATGTGTCAACACAGCACCACCGGGTCTGGAAGATTCTACCCTAATTACTGAAACAAATCTACATACTACAGTATTTAAAAATGTTTCGTTTCCTCTTTGCCCCTAAATTACTGTTGTGCAACTTTCCCCAGTGGGACAGAATGAATTAAAATGGTTTACTTGCTAACACTGGATGGAAAAAAGACCCAAAAAGCATGAACAGAAACGCACAGCATCAGTTCTGACCCGTCTTTGTGTATGTCGCTGTTTGCTCCACTCAGTAGCAAAACCAACAGGAAATACTGATGCCCTATCCATACCTGAAATCACAGAGGCAATGGAAAGCCCAGGATGAAGCACTGTAACTTATCAGTTCTACCCAAAACTGGTTCCCAGTTCCTGAATAATCACCAGCAACCCAGCTAACATCGTAGTTCGTGGCAAATGCCCCGCAGACATCGTGGTCCAGGATCTGCACATTTGGGACCCTCAGGGGTGGCTATTGTGCAAAGGAAATTAATGAGAGCAGTTGTGATGCCCTATTGAACACAAACACGGAAAGGTCTTTGATTAGGCAGACTCTGTGTGTAAAATGCACATCTATGTTTTTTTCAACCAATAGTGATGAGGAGGAAAACAAAGATCACTAAAACCTCCAAAGGCCTCCCCCACAGCAGACACTTGTCAGACAACCCTGGCTGTCAGGCAACTCAAAGATTTGCTGATGGTCAATCTCTTCCTGCCACGTACCCCAATACAGGACAGCATGCCCATACAGTCTGGGGCGGGGCCACACTTTGGCCCAAACATCCCAGATCTCAGCACTCATTTTCCACCACCCTTGCAAGGCCTCAGACACGTTCAGAGTTTGGATGGTGGGAACATAAATGCAGACAGTGGGGCCACCTGCACTCCAAAATCAGACTCCCTTCTAGTTCACCTGAGCTGACATGCAAGATGAAGCAGGGTAAGCACATCTGAAGCCTGGGGACCTTATCTGTGCTTTGTAACTCCATAGTTGCTAGTGCTCCGAGATCTCATGGAGGGAAGGGGAATGGTAGAAAACCCTTTACTTTTGTGAAACAAATAAAATTCATGACTGTCACAGGTCTTCTGTGTCCTGCAAGAGGGAAAAGGAGAAATATGGATGCAGGGGGAGAAAAAACAGTGGAAGAAATTTTCACTTCAGGCTGCAGATTCTGGGAGATACCTGTCCTCATATGACTGATTTCTTGTCTCCCCCAGCTCTCTGCTGTACTGTGCATGGCTGGTTGAGACCCAGCCCCAAAGCTTCATAGCTCTCCTGTGACACAGTCATACAAGTAACTGCTCTGTGCTTATACATGCTTTTTCTGTCCACAGTTCCTTCGCATGGTAGATGCCTGTGCCAGTTTTCTCACCGAAGCCCTCCAACCGGAGAACTGCGTTGGCATCCTGAGGCTGGCTGATGCCCACTCCCTGCACAGCCTGAAACAACAAGTGCAGAACTACATTATCCAGAACTTCACCCAGGTCCTGAACTACGAGGAGTTCCTGGAGCTGCCGGCTGACATCCTCTGCAGCACGCTGAAGAGTGACGACCTCTACGTCACGGAAGAGGCACAGGTGTTCGAAACTGTAATGAACTGGGTTCGTTACAAGGAGTCGGAAAGGTTTCCTCTCCTGCCGTACGTGCTGGAGAATGTCCGGCTTCCCCTCTTGGACCCCTGGTATTTCGTAGAGACTGTTGAAGCTGATCAGCTCATTAGACAGTGTCCAGATGTCTTTCCTTTGCTCCAGGAAGCAAGAATGTACCATCTGTCAGGCAATGAGGTGAGTAGAAAAGGAAGGTATTTGCTGCTCTTTCTAAATGTCTCATGCTTCTGCTCAAAAATCCCATCGGAAGGAGCAGTACCATGAAGCAGAAAAAGGTACTCACACTGAAGTTTCACGAACTAGTGCTACTGAGAAGTCAAGGTGGGCCTCATCAGTTATCCTGCTGGTTTAGAGAGTTTAGAAGCTTTTGGTAGATTGTTTTAAAACAAAGTGCAGAGCTTCCTGGTTATGGACATCCGAGCTCTACCCTTCATACACACACTTGCGTAGCTGAACAAAGACCCCCATTGACTTCCCCAGTAAAAAGGCAAATGGTGTTACTCCTGACACCTCACCCTCTTAGCTATTATTTCAAGCCGAAGAAAGGAAGAATAATTTTCCTACTAAACTGTGCCACAATCTGTAATGACTCTTCCAAATCTGAATATGTAACATCTCCATCTGTTACTTATGGGAGGGAAATGTTTCAGAGAGAGAGAACCTCCCGTGAAGAAGACAGTCTCTTCCCAGAGGAGAAGTCTGCCTGTCTTCCTCATTTGCAGAGGTCCCTGCACCCAAAAAGACAGGTTCATTCTGACATCCAGTCGAGTCCTGTCCTACCTGCTCAAGGTAGGCTGTGGTGGATCTCCAGTTCTTCAATTGCCCATCATCTTTGGAAAGTTAGGTATCAGTCACATCTCCTGGCCCAAAATACGGGGTAGAGGGGAGAGCAACTAGAGGTCAGATTTCACAACAGGAGCAAAGGTACCTGATCGTGTGAGGAAACGTGTGTGCCTCCTCAGTCAGAGTCAGAGGAAGTCAGGAGGCCTCAGGGTCATGTTGTGGATCCATCGCTAACAGTGGATGTGTCATGGGCAGTGGGGGAGAGACCGAGGGCTCTTTGTGCCTGTGACTGCATAAGACAGTACACAATGACCCAGGGCAGTGCCGGTCAGTCTGGTGGGAATTCGTCGAGGAAGCCTTGCCCCACTCGGCAGTGCTGTCAGGTCCACATGGGATAGATGAAGGGAGTGTTGCTCAGGGTTGAATGCTCATTACGCTCATCTTCAAAGGGGCAGCCGTCAGAGGCAGCCCTGCCAGCTATCCTCCCTGGGGCTGACACCTGGCAATGGTGACAGACAGGTTAAAAGCAGAATTCTGAAAGCTGGCAAGTTCTGGGACAGATGTTTTTTAAAAAAAATTGCCTAGTGATTTGCTGAACATAGGGAAATTACAAGATTTATGTTTGTGTAAATAATATTTTTAAAATAGATAAATTATGCCAATTTATAGAAACATGTTAAAAGTAGAAAGAGAAGTAAAACTGTAAGCAAGCTGCCTACTGCCACAACATTTAACCTGTGGGTCCACGGACTGCTTCTCTGCAGCATGCAGAAGGTAACAGCTACAATTACTGCAAAGGAGTACAGACCTCTCCCCGCAGACTTTAAAGGTCTGCAAATTGGCAAATGGCCTGTGATACAGCGTAAGCAGAGGAACAACTCTATGTGCTCCCCATGCCTTTTACACTCCATTTCTGCCAGTATGAAAAACTGGGAGGTGGGGGAGGATAAAGAAGGTTATTCCTTATTCCTTCTATCCTTCAGCATAGAGCCGACATACCTAGGGACACTAATGAACTCATTTCCACTTGCTTGCAAGCATTTCCTCCAAGCAGAATACAAGTTTCCAAGCACCCCGTGCATTTTTTGCTCCTGGTGAACATCTTACCCTGGAAGTGACTTTTTCCAGTGTCCCTGAAACAAAGACCTGGTCAATAAACTGAGCCAACAGGCAGTAAATTAGAGCTAACCACGTTTCAGAGCCTGGTGCTGCCTTTAAGTAAATCTTCTAATTTTGGCTTAAAATTAAGGCTTATAAACAAAGAAACAAAGAAAAAACCCTACAGTTGAGAATTGTTATTGCTTTGACACTTTAACATATCTCTTTGGGACAAATAATGAGAGCACTTATTTTCTGCCAGCGCTAACTGCAGTCTTGCTCTCCCCAAGCTCCCGAGGGCATACACAAACCTTGGGGCCCTCCTACCTTGCCCTCAGTCTGTTAGTCCAAACAAAACCTGTCCTTTTCAGCTGCCTCACATGTACCTAGTGCTCACCTTCATAGCTCTTGGTGCCACCCTGGGAATTCCTGAGAGGATCTGAAAGGATCCTAGCAGGCAGGCAAAAGCAACTAAATCCAGTGTTGGAGAAATCCTGCTGA
>NW_009630568.1:28075-40820 GCF_000690535.1 Cariama cristata
TACAGCAACCTCTACAGAATGCTTTTAGGATGCTTTCCAGGCTTTCAACTTGGAAAGTGTTTGATAATTTGTTCAGCTGATGTAAGCCAGTTGTGATTTGCAAAACAGGTAATCAGAAAAAAGGTCACCAGACCTTTCTGTAATTGTAGGTGTAAGTGCCCTGTGTACTCACTCTGTCTTGCTTGCATTTAGATTATTACAGAAAGAACCAAGCCTAGGATGCACGAGTTCCAGTCTGAGGTGTTTATGATCATCGGGGGCTGTACAAAAGATGAGAAGTTTGTAGCAGAAGTGACTTGCCTGGATCCTTTGAGGCGAAGCCGCCTGGAAGTAGCAAAATTACCAATCACAGAGCAGGAGACAGAGAATGAGAATAAAAAATGGGTGGAGTTTGCATGCATTACCCTAAAAAATGAAGTCTACATATCGGGTAAGGAACAAGACATGAGTGGAGTGGAAGAGGGGAGCAGTGTGTTCTAACAATTATTTCCAGCTTTTATCGAGAGCATGCTTGAGGCAGCTTTAGGAGAATTCAGCACTACAGGTACTCCTAATGCTTTGGCTTTGAACAGGCTCCAGAGGAGCGCTGTATGTGTGAGGACAATGCCTAGCCCTGGTTTTAGCACAGGATTCCTTTTCAAACAGTATTTATTTATATGCATGGCTACTTGTGTGCGGCACCCTAAATACTCAGTGACTGTGGTCATGGAAGGACCTCTGAGACCAGTTTATCAAACTTAAAATGGAGAATAATTGCTCCAGCATCTTCTTGTAACAAGTCCATTTGTAGCTCCACATGCATAAGCAAAATCCTGCCAGAATCTGACTCATTCTGCAAGAACCTGCAGGGAACTGTCACCACTGTTTGGTTGCTACCTGAAAACTGCGCTTTCAGGAGCACTTCAGCAGCCATCAGACAGGACTCTACAAGTGCCCACTTGCTAATGGCAATACTGTCAAAGCCAGATGAAACCCAACTGTCCAGACACACAGCATGGGTCTGAACATCCCATTTGCAGGCCCTCATCCTGAGAGCTTCAGGAGGCATATTTAACTTCCCACGCAAATACAGTGGAGCTCCGTGTAGGGGTTTGATCCTGGAGCTATGGAGTTTTTACTTTGACAATCAAAAAGGTTAAACTTGAGCTTGCTAGTCAGTTTGACAGCTGTTTTTGATGGCCTGTCAAAACCAAGTTTGATGTCCTCATTCTGCTTTCCAGAGGAAAAGTGACAGCAAGCTTTTAATCACTGTCACGTTACAGACCATGACACAGAGCAGTGCCTCCATGGGTAGGATACTTCTTCCTGCAAATTCATCCACCAAATTCTGTGCTCACTTTAAAAAAGAGAGTAGAAAGGAGGAGGGAGGGCCAAAGTGTGAATGCTTTGCTTAAGTATGAATAGCAGTCCCTTGACTTTATTCAAATATCTTCCATGCATTCTTTCTTTTGGGAATCCATATTTTGATTACCTTTTTCCAATTTAAAGTTTATGAAATCTTTATCCTGGGATAAGAATTAGTTTACTCCTTCCCTAGACAAATAAAGGAGGTTTTTCCTTTCAGCCCACCATAGGGAGTTTCTTTTTATGCTGGCAGCAGACCCTCTGTTCAAAGTTAGCTATAGAGGGGAACCTAAGTCAAACAGCCCAACTAGGGAACACCCCTCACACCTTCATACCCTTGAGCTGAGAGGTCTCTTTTCCATTTGCCTTAAATCTGTTACCCTTTCCTCTTTTTCAAGGTCATAGGCTTTTTGCTTCCTTTTATTCCTGACATCTTTTCCAGTGTCTCTTCTCCACTTTTTGTAATGGTCTATCAAGGCTACCTCCAGGCCAGGCTAACACCTTCCCTGCTATGGTGAGTCTAAGCTGGCTTTCCTCTTGCTGCTGTTCTCACAGATGCTCTTTTTTCCTTCTCTCCTTAATTTCCAATCTTTGACTCCCTCTCTCCATTCCCTCTTAGCCTTTCTTCTATCTCCTTTTCACCCTTCCCACCCAAATAAAAGGCTGAGTGGACCAAAGTCATTGGTAGTTTCTTCCCAGCTAAACCAAATTGTTAGTGTCTCGCTCCTAATTAAATACCTGCCTCTTCCTGCATGTCCTTCTACTCTTGTTTGCCTTTTTTTAGCTGCTGTGACTTGGTTCTTTTCTAACTTGACTTGCATCTTTCCTAACTTGATCTCCCCTCCCATGTGCTCATTTCCCTTGGTACCTTGGTACAGTTTGGAGTCTTCCCTGCTCTTTTAGCATCTGAACAACAGGAAAGTCCTTTGCACAAGATTACGCTAACTTTTAGATCACCATTTCCCCAAACAGTTTAAAATGCTTTGACTTGATGGATTGAAACACTACATTTGTAGTGTAACTAAAAATGACATGAATTATCACTCATCATTCTGTTACTTTTACTAATTTAGTTACAATTTTTCCTCATATTAGAAAGAACTGTGGTCTAGAGAAAGAACAGAAACAAAATAAACCTCCAGTTCCTGCAAAGATCTCTCCCTGCCCCCTGATGTACAGCAAATTCACCCGCCACATCCAGCTCAGGCTCCTACCAGAGTTTTCAATCTGTGCAGGAAAGAACAAGCTCATGTAAAAGGGAAATGTCAAGGGAGGGTAAGGGGAACACCTGCAGTCTCTCAGCCCCATTGTAACCATGAATGCTGCATTCAGGCCCTTCAGCCACTTCAGCTATTTGAGTGCAAATAAAATTCAACACATACATGTGAAAAATACGGAGACAAAAGCATTACAAACGACTCTTTCTGGCATGCTAATTATCTCCTATTCAATCTGCTATTTGGCCCAGAGATGAGCTCCATCAGTTTGCAGTGATCTGGCTGCAGTACAGAATACCAACGAAGGCAGACATTTTCTCAATGGAATATGAATTCTCTTTTCAGTATATTCACCAGTGAAGCAAATGTTCAGTCAGGTTGCAGATAATGGAATAAGCTACTAGGTCTGTAAATGTGGTTTCTGGCTTAACTAGATCCATTCATATTGCAGTTACACCCCAAATTACAGGGAAACAAAAGTGCTTGTTTAAAACACTGCTCTCTGCTTTAGCATGAGCAAAGATTCACTTGCAAGTCAGCTTTAGGATGAGTTTGCAGGGTCCAGTTCTGATCTTCAATCTATAACTATGAAGCAAATCCAAGTCGGTAGAGAAAGACCAGAAGGAGAGGTACAAAAACGAGATCCCAGCCATATGGTCCCAAGGTTGAATAGTAAAACTTCTAACGTGTCGTACAGGACTACTGTTGATAGGAGTTCAGAGTCAGGTCTTTTGTTTTATGATGTAAACCACTAGGCTAGCTGACTGGATCTACCCTGCACAAACTGGCAGTTCCCCAGTGCAGGTCTGTCTTCGAGGGCTTTGGTACTACCAGCTGCAGCATCCTTCACTATCTTATTTAAATCACATTTCTTTATTTGTCACTTCGCAGCATTCTGCAAAGCCCTGGTGGTGCACAAAAATTGCCGGCATCTCATCCTGCTGTGTGTGGTTGGTCATTCACTAGGTATTAAAATGAAAGTGGTTGTGGTCTGGTAAAGTGAGGAACAGTGCTTTATCTTTACTGAATATTTGGTTGTAGAAATTATTCAGAGTTTCCTTCACTATTAAGTAACTAAATGCAGAAATTTTCTTCTGGTATAACAAGGCTAGGCCATTGGTGTAGGTAATTAAGAAGCCAACAATAAGTGCCAATGATTTATTGTCTATTGTGAGAGAACAATTTCAAATTTAAACATATCAGAGGTTTTGAGTAAATGCAAGCTGTGCTATCATATTTACATGTGTTATGTACACTGCAGGTGGCAAAGAAACAAAGCATGATGTCTGGAAATACAATGCCTCCATCAACAAATGGATACAAATTGAGTACCTAAATATTGGGCGATGGAGGCATAAAATGGCCGTGTTGGGTGGCAAAGTATATGTCATTGGTGGGTTCGATGGCATGCAGAGAATCAACAGCATGGAAGCATATGATCCCTTTCATAACTGCTGGTCAGAGGTAAGATGCTGCGTCACGTAACATTTTACTCATTTGGAACATTTTAATCAGAAAATGCTAGGGCTTTGAATCATACAAATGAACAAGACAGGATCTAGTTTAATTCTTTTAAGTATTTCTGGTCTGTAAAAACCCTAAATATTTTTTCTATAGAAATGTATGTCCTTCAGAAAGTAAAAATCACAGGATTGCTTGCCAGTCACTGCCTGTGGGACATCTAATGCCTAACTTTCCTTTTCTTAGTTGGCTTTTAAAGCTAGTAGTCCATAAATCAATGAGTAAGAACATAGTATACATGAACCAGAGCACAGGCTGAAAACTACTGTTCTGATACATAATATATGTATAATGTGACTATCAACCTATGCATTATATACAGCATGGGCTATACATATAAGTTGAAAGTAAAGTTTTCAAGGTAAACAGGATGGAAAAAACCATTTCTACTAGCTGTACTTCAAGCAATGAGAGCAGAGTATTAGGCAGCCAATTAATCCACGAAAGTAATGAGATCAGGCATCATAATGCCAGACACAAACCCTAGTTTTTAGATGACACAAAGCAATGTGGAGGAATCTAACAATCACAGTTTCAAGTAGAAAGATCAGTATGAACAAGTTTCTTATGTTTTTTTCAACATACATAAGTACGTAAACAAGATTTTGGGCATTTCTGACATTGCCTAGCTTTTGAATTATTGATAATGTAATTTCAATAACAGCATTTGAACAGAGCATATTTTTATTACGGGTTTTGTAGTCCTAAGAAAAAGCAGAAGCATACTTCTCCCTTATCCCCAGAAATGTCATCTTCTGAACCCTATTGGTCATCTTAAAAGGGATATGTGACTTAAAATTCAGCAGGCTCCCACCCTGTAGGCATCAGTCTGACTACTTCAGATGGTTACTAATGATTTTTTATGGTCACACAGGCTGCTCCCCTCATGGTCAATGTAAGCTCCTTTGCAGCAGCGAGCTACAAGAAGAAACTCTACGTTATTGGGGGAGGACCCAACGGGAAGCTGGCAACTGACAAGACTCAGTGCTATGATCCTGCAACCAACACATGGAGCCTGAAAGCTGCCATGCCAGTAGAAGCCAAATGCATCAACGCCGCAAGTTTCCGTGATCACATCTATGTTGTGGGTAAGTGAAGCATTCATGGTTCTTCTTGTTTAGACACAGCAGGGCTTGTTTCTGTGTGTTAGTTTTACCCACAAACTCTGTGGAGTATAATCAAATGGTCAGATGGCCCTTCCCATTGAGCTTAGTGAGGGATGAGAATCCAGTACATTCACAGTAGTGAAGAGTCACCAAGTCAAACTCCCTGTTAGCCTTGTAGGTATCTTGGGAAGCTGGAGCTAGCCCAGAGACAACTTAAAGCCATCCAAAGGTGGGTTCATAGTGGCAAGGACATGACCTCATGGCTACATCATGTCCCCTCTCCTCTCCAGGGGCACCACACAGCCCACTGCATACAGGATTTATGTAGGGATACGAGTGCTAGGAGCAGGTCATGGGAGCAGAGCCACTGATACCCAAAGACCCAGACCTCTTCACTAGATCACACTTGGGGTTAATTCAGTCAATTGCCAGAACTGGAAGCAAAGTTGGAAGAACAAGAGTTTAATGGTGGTGAGCTGAACTGTGGAGGGAGGAGGGAGCCTGCACACATCTCCAGATGGTGCTGGAAAAACCAAAAGAAGGAAAGAGGAACATTTGTTTCTAAAACAGGAACTCTGAAAAGTTCCCCCTCCCTCTCTCAGCCTTGGTGCAGAAAGTTTCTCACTTGCAGTATGATCAATGTGGTGCTGAGGGCTGGCACAGAGCCAGAGTTTCACCAAATAGTAGATGGTGTTTTGAAGGTAGACTTATAACGTGCATGTGCACACACACACACACATATGTATATATGTGCATGCACCTTGTGTGTATGTAAATACTTCGTGCTTCTCCTCAGCATAGGGATTGACCTCACTCTTTTTGTAGGGGATGACAAACAGAAAAAGAAGGCATGACTTATGGGCTAGCTGATACAACTCCTGATAAAAATTGACACAATACTCCGGTTACATTCATTCAGCATCTTTCAGACAGGAATATCCACCAGTAAACCTATTGTTTACCTATCTGAGAAACAAATCTAGTTCAATCGGATAGAAATCAGCCCCACCTGAAGTTTAAAAGATAAAAGAGCATTTGGTTACTGCATCCAAAGCAATCAAATTACCCAGACTGATGAATTACCAACTGCCAGGTGAATCACTACAGCTAACAACATGTATGTTTTCAGTCTGCTCCAACTGGGAAGTAAAACTTGTTTAAGTCACCTCACAATGACTTGATCATCCCTCAAGTACTGGACTAGTATTGCCAAAGCCAGCATTTATTATAACTGTGATAGATAAATGCTCACTTTGCCAGCAGGTAGGATCCCAGGCGTTGTTGCACCTCATCAATAAGACCATGGCTTCAAGGTTTCCCCAGCCCTATTCTATATAGCTGCTATAGAAGACACATCCGGTCCCTGCAAATTTCAGAATAAGAACCATTTGGCTGTTGGCACTCTCAGGAGCCAATATATTTCCATAGCCTTTCTTGAGTATTGAGGAATTGGCCATTTTTTCAAGAGAAAAGGACACTGCAAAATTGGAAAAGGTGCATGAAAGGTTTCAAGAATGACTGCAGATTTGAGAAACATGGAGAAACTGAAGGAGACTGTCTGTTTGGTGTACCCATAAAAAGATTATTGGTTCAGTCTGACAAACCCCTAAACGAGGAAGGGACTTTTGAAAACAACTAGCTCCAGGCAGAAGGAGGTTTGATGGACAGATGAACATTGAAGTTGGAGGAGTTGGTGAAAAAATCATGTACCCATTTCTAATAGTGGCAGCTTACCACACCTAGTCCTTCATGATCTGAGCTCTTTTAAACAACATTATATTTTTGTAAAGTTGTGTCCTTAGCTGAAGCAGCAGGTAGGGGAAAGGTCTTTGCTGAGTGCACTGTGGTCACACTGCATGACCGCAGCAGTTTGTTTTGGCCTTAAATTCCACAACTTTATGAACAACAAGTGGCCTTCTGCGGATCTGGCTTTCAAAACAATAAGGTATCCTGTGACCTTGTTTTTTCTTAGCTTTGGGGCATAAATCATTCTTACGAATGTCAGGACTGGAGCCTTGTTGAAGTGGGTGTTTTAAGAAAAATCTCTTACTGGAATGGCCAGTGCAAACTGCTATCCATTTCCTCTGCAGGTGGGGCAATGAAAGCACTCTACTCCTACAGCCCCCAAGAAGACACATGGTGCCTGGTGACTCAGTTCACCCACGAGAGAGCCAGTTGTGGGATTTCTCCTTGCAACAACAAGCTGTTTATCACCGGGGGCCGAGATGAAAAGAACGAAGTCATTGCGACAGTGCTGTGCTGGGACCCTGAAACTCAGAAGCTGACAGAAGAGTGTGTCCTGCCTCGGGGGGTGTCTCATCACGGCAGTGTTACCCTCAGGAAGTCTTACACGCACATCCGTAGGATTGTGCCTGGGGCAGTTTCTGTCTGACCGCAGGAGAGCTGCCAAGAAACCCAATACCTCCGCGCCCCTGTGGCACAGACTGCAGTGATGATGCTTTTTAGCTGCAGGTAGCAATGGATGGAAATACCACCACTGGGGTCCTCTGGGGAGTATCTGTATATATGCTCAGTCCTTGCATTTCCTCTGTACAGTATATCCTTAAATTATCTTAATTCCTTCCCTCCACAGAAAAACAAAGGGGCCAGCTGTAGTTTACTCTTGCCAACACAATACCTTCAATCAGGCAAAGAAATGTGATGTGTAGGTGGGAAATTTACTTCCCAGCTATATCAGCCCTGAAACGTGCTTGAACTGGCTCAGCCTGGTCCTGAAGTTTGTTCAACTATTTATTGTGCTAAGTTGGATTTGCAGCACCTACTAGTGAGAAAGAAAAGATGCTTTTTGGAATGAACGATTTGTAACTTTGGTGAAACGTAAAGTCATTTCCTCCAAAGCTGTGCTTTTATCCAGTGGTCGGCACATTAGATTAAGTTAAAACTGGTTTGTTTGTTTGTTTGTTTGCTTGAAGACACTTTGTTAGTTTTTCAGTTCTGCGTGACCAAAATATCCATCTCAATTTGCAAACCTTGCTGTCATCCCTAAGAAAGAGACTGCACAGGCTGCAAATAGAAATGAACGCTAATCTGGTTCCACTGAACGTTCATTGTAGCTGTTTTCTAATAAAGCAGACCAAAACCCTACTTTCCCTTTTGTTCTGTTCGAGGAGGGGCTTTTACTGTTCTGCCTGAAAGGGTTTTTCCCCCGCTGTCGCTGCAGAGCAGGGGAGTACCGGTGCCTCCATCCCCACTGGGTGGCAGCCCTCTCCCAGGAGTTTTCCCACGGGTTGTGATTTCCTGGAATGCAAACGGACAGGACGGTCTGCTGGAGAGACAAACAGTTCCAGGTACTGTTCCCAGCCTGGTTCCCGGGACCATCACATGCTGTACCAGAAGGGGCAAATGTTCAGGAGGCCAGGAGGGCCCGAGTCTCGAATCTCAGCATCTGGGTCAGTTGTAGAGAAAGAAAAACAAACATTGAAGAGGTCATGCCTGGGACGCTCTTGGCCAAAGGCTGGGAACATATTCCTGTCCCTCCTCCCCTGTCTAGTTGCTGGAAAGAGCCAACTCACCATTAAATCAAGAGAGGAAACACTGTGCAAAACAAATCTGTCCAAGCACAGAGCAGTGACTCCCGCCAGCCTCTCTCCCTCCCTGCAATGTCTCCTTCTGCCTTAATACAGTATTAAAAGTAATATCTCTCTCATGTTGGGCTGAGAAAAAAAGGTGGGTTCCTGAATTTCAGCCCACTAATGCCAGCGCTCAGCGGTATGGCAGGGCCCGCAGACTGTGCTGGTCAGTCTGCTGCAACCGTGCAGGCTGTGCAGGGCAGGTGCAGCCCGTGGGGTAGGTGTGTGCCCCCCAACATCTCCACTGTGTCCTTCCCTCAGAAAGACTGCAAGAAATCCTGTCCCTCCTGCAGTTTGCCCGATGCCTTGAAATTCACTTCTGTAATTCCAGCCAATCCTCACATTTTCTTACTCTGATTTTCCCACAGTCCTTCCATTTTCAACTATTTTTTAAATTGGTTCCCTTCCTTCTTTATGTTCCTGTTATTCTGCAGGGTGCAGCACTCCTCACGCTTTCGTGCTGGCCCAGACTGTCCCATCCCGCTCTACTTTTCAGAGGGTACGAAGAAATGCCGTCTAAAAAGAGCATTTTATTTCAAAAGGTTTTTGTGAAGAACAGTTACCACCTTTGACTTGGCTAGCGGTACTGGCTGGTCTACAGGGACAGAGAAGGTGGATGAATGGGGGGTGGGGGGATCTCCCTTTCCTCTTGAGGAGCTGCATTTCTGTATGTTTACCTGTTCCCAAAACTAATGATAGTGGCTGCTGAAGCTGACCAGTTCTTCCTACTGGGAATCATCCTAAAACCCAGTAGCCCTCAGGAGCTGGTTGCTCATTTTCTCCCCACGATGTCAGTAGCAAAACCTGTAATTTTTCTTGAGAAAAAAAATCCACCGAATTGGAAAAAATTTGAGTAAACAAACTTCCAAATACAAATTCTCAAGGCTACATATCAGAGACAGAAAACAGCCTCTTGTCTCTCCTGTGGCAGTTCCCCAGCCACACCTGCAGACCTTGGGCAAGCACAAACCAGACCATCCCTCGCTGACAAACACGAGACAGCAGAACCACAGCTTGGCTCCTTTCCCTCTCCTAACTCATGAGAGTCTCTTAAAAATTCTGATGTTTTAGAGTTGTTTTTATTTGCCCCTCTGCTCTTTGTACCTTTCAGATTCATGTTGCAATCTGAAGGACTAGAAGCATATTGAAAAACCAAACCATTCAGGATCACTGGTTTTATGAAGATGCCAAAAATCACTTTGTGAAAAAATACAAAGAAAAAAATAGCTTGTGAAAAATGGCAAGAACTAGCAGTGTGCCCTCAGTTACCCGCAGTGAGGTGGGGATGGAGACAGGAGACAACAGAAATCAAGTTTCAAGGAAACTTGTAATTTCCTTTTCCTATCATGAGCTCTCTCTTATGTGTCTTACATACCCACCTCCTGCAGGGAATGGCCACAATCACAGCTTCTGTCCAAAGGACATGCAGTACCTCGGTGTACAAAACCAGCGACTATCGAAGCAACAAGCAGACAACTTGCTGTGGGAGCTGCGGGACCTGGCTCGGGGCAGCCGGTGCTATTCCCCAGCACTGGGGTGCAGCCCCAGGGTTCTCGTGGCTGCCTTGAGTGCAACCAGGCAAATGCCAGTTTCCTTCTGACCCGTTACGATATTAAACTTCCCTTAGAAAATGACACAGCCGGCTGATGGAGCAGGAGTAGACACTCTAATATTAATTACTAAAACTGCAGGAGGTTAATTAGTTTTACTGAATAATTACTCAAATTGTTGCAAATGAACTAAGCCCCAAATCCAAAGCTGTGTGCTTGTTTACCTGTTCGGAGATTCTCGGTATCTTGTGGCACTGAAACTGATCTCATTTGAGGCACAGACCTAACTGCAGATGTAATTATTTCTCCAGTGTCGTATGGCACAGCCCCAGCCCCTGGAATGCAGGTCTGACTCCTTTCAGTCTGCAGGTTACAGACAGCAGTCAACTGCACTGTAAATCCAACTGAGAGGGGGAAGAGAGCAGTGGTAAGCGAAGTGACAATGTTGGCACAAGAAAAGAGGGGAAAAACTGACCAGGAATATATTTAGGCTATAAATTAGAATACCTTCAGTGATTCATGCTATTGCAATTCATTAAAGGATTACTGCCCCCAGCTGCCAAATCACATGTTAAAGTCAACTGGTCTCCATTTCACTTTAAATTAAAATGCTGGGCAGGCACAGTGACATCCAAGAAGTTCATGTATGTGACCTGGGAGAGGTTGATAGCTGGGCTCTGGTAAATAGTCTCAGTTTGAATTTCCAGAGCTTATGGGGACACGTCCTTACAAGGTTGCTAATCACTAGAGCCATGAGGTTCTGGCAAATAAAGAAGCCTAACAATCTTTAAAACAAAACTCAAGACATTTATGAAAAGAATTATAGGAACCTAGTGCTTGTGACTCCTTTGGTCCTACTCAGATAGATTGGGGAAATCCCCAAAGGCAAATGATTCAGGTGTATGTTGTGTTTCTGCTATGTGTGCTGTAACATACCACTTTTGTACCAAACAGCACAGTAACATTCCATAGGAAGAAGTTGTCTACGAGCAGCCACTTAAGAAAAACTTGCCTATCTAATGTTAAACCACATTAAAGTGGATTAATAAAATATCATCAACTTGCAATGTGCAGATGACCTCTTCAGAATTTCATTCAACTTAACCAATTTCAGTTCAACTAAAATCGTTTCTAGGCAAACATCCATTTTAGGGAACAATTTCAAGGACATGAACAAGATTATTTTATTCATCTTTCTTAGAAGGTCACTTCCACAAAGCAGTGTTTTGTTTGCCTGTTCCTTATGATATCACTGTAGACAGATTTCATACATACATAAGCTTGCCACGACCACCAATTCACTTCCTCCATCTTTCAGTGTCCTTCTTTATGCTACCAAACTTGTAGTTGTCTCTAAATATATCCAGGGGATCTGTATGTAAGAAAGAGTTACAGAATTGGCAATATAATCCTACCTGAATCTGTCCTGGAGATTAACTTCATAATTGACAGAGGTTAGCAGGAAGGTCAAGTACTATTAACCTGCAGCTACTCAAAGTCACCTATGGCTGTATATAGAACTACCACACTTTATACTATTTACACAGTTACCTTTACTACTTTGCATGAAAATTTACAACATAGGTAAACTTCAGGTAATGAAGCTTGAAAGAACTTTGCATGGACAAAACAACCTGTAAGTTATCAGCATCTTTGTCACTGGGCATTGGCATAAAGATCTGGCCCAGGATACGAGTGGCCAGGGGAGTTACGAGTACCTCTTCCATTCTTGATCGTACTGCATGCTAAAGGGATTTAGCAGAAAGCATCTGATTTAGTATACAGACATTTTCCCTATCCTTCCTAGTGTTATGGAAGAGATCTGTTATAGGCTGAATATTAAGTCTTTATACAAACATAGCTTGTGTGACAGACGTCTACGGTATATTCATCTTGGAGAAAAATAAAAGCAGCCAGTAAAAAGTAACTTCTCAGTCCTAATTTTTTTATTGAAGCAGATTGAGAAGAAATGTGTTTTTCTTCTGGAAAACAAAGCAATTGCTCAGGAACTTAATGCTCTTTGGGTCAAAATAGGGGAAGCACAGAACCATGGTTAAAGCAATATTACAGTTTATTTGCTTGCAACAACTTTACCTTAGAGATGCTCTTACACAAGAAGTATCTCTTAACAGCAAAGCCTCTAAGATGTCCCTGTTCATTCCCACCTCCGAACTGGCATTTGTTACCCTCCTCAATTGTGCTGACAGAGCTGTTTGCAGAACACCCTATAAAATAGATCGCTGGGATAACTTCAGTTAAAATGCAAACACCACCACTTCTCTTTGGAAGGGTATTTTTAACCTGCAACCCCAGAAGCAGCTGTATCGGCAAACTGGAGAGAGCAGACACTGCAATGTGAGGAGAGTAACAAGCAGTTTGGGAATGAGGACAGAAAGAGATCAGAAGGAACAGTTCCA
>NW_009630568.1:40851-103895 GCF_000690535.1 Cariama cristata
ATTGCCAAAAAACATCTCATGCAACCAGACACTGATCTCCTCCTGGCTCACGCTTAGTGAAATTCTTCAAATGAGTGTGAAATACCCAAAAGCCACATTCAGCACGTTCTGTGTATTGCTTTAAGCAAACAGAAGGTGGAGAGAGTCTGCACACAAGGAAAATATTGTGCAGAGTGAAATTAAGGTCCATTTTCTAATACCTTTTTTTTAAGTCCAATGTATTTTTGTACAAAAAGTAACAAATTCTAAAAATATTATTTTTAGAAATACAACGGCTCTTTCTTCAAGTCCGAGGAACAGCACTGCAATTTAAATTTCCCACATTGATGTTTATGTCTAATGAAATTTTGGTTTCTTTAAAGGTCAGAAATCTGTTTCACTCGTCTTCTATAGGTAGGCAGCTGATCTGGAGAACCTAAAAGACTCTTACAAGGTATCATCTTGCCTCTGAGTACATTGACAGACTCTGCAGCCTCTATTCCTGACCTTCCCAGGGGTTTGGTGGCAGGTACCCAACGCCAGCTCTAATATGATGCAGCTGTAACCTGGGATTCAGCTGCTAGAGAAGATTTTTGTGAGCCAAAACTGGGAGATGCCTTGGCAGGGACTCAGAAGCAGTGTTTATGCTTAGTCCCTCACCCCAGGTCATGTTTGAGCCATGCTATGGGTACATGTGTGCCCAGCCTCGCACCTCGCTGCTCCTGCCCTGCTGCCCCAGCTGCTGGGCTCAGCCTTGGCCTGGTCGCATCAGTGTGGACCCAGCAGGGAATCAGGGCTCGGGGGTGACCCAGGCTCCCCGCAGCCACCCGCTTGGCTCACCTGGCACGGGCACAGCAGGACTGCACCCCGCAGGGAGGCACTGCCACTCCCTGCTCCTGGGCTCATTTTCCCTCACCGAGTAGCTCATCCATCTCTGTTACTCCCTGACAGCATCGTGTGCTGGGTGGCCCAACAGCCACTGATCAAAGGTGACTTCCCATCAGACTGAGATTTTATAAAAAGTTAGTGTTTTGCAGATTGTCAGACAGAATCCAGAAGGCAGCTACTATGCTAGCACACTGCACAAGATGAAACACAACATTTCACTGAGTACAGCAATTTCCAGAGGCACCACATTGGCTACCAACCTTGCAAGAATACAGTGTGAGCAAAAGAAATAGCTGTTCTGTTCACAGCATGTTTGGTTAAGAATCCTCTCTGCTGTAGGTGATGCTGTCAAGAGACCTGTGGTTACCCACTTTGCTTTGCGCCACCTGTTTTTAATTTTCTATTTTCCAGAAAGGCATCTGCCACAGGTGGGTGAAAATTATCTTGGTTCAATATCTCCTCCAAAAGATACTGCCTTCCCACATCAGAGCAAAGCTCAGAACTTCATCCAGGGTAGCTCTCAGCTGTGGTGTGATGAAAGATCTGTGGCCTTCTGGCATCAGGGAGGAAACATGATTCTCATGTCTTCTCTGACATGGGTTGATCACTTCTTCAGATCACTTCTTCGAAAGCTGAGTGATTTTCATCAGGCTTGCATGCTAACAAGGTAAGGACAACTCCTCTGTTGTGGCTGTGCTCTGTGTTGGCTCAGGACAGTGATGGAGCAGGTGACACCTGGCGAAGATGTTTCCTTTTGACAATGGATTTGAGAGATGCTGAGATCTCTCTGTATCGAAGCCCATACAGAAAAGGGAACAAAACTTTAGGCAGAATCATCAGGACATTGCAGACGATCAGGGAGACCCAGAGTCTTGTCTGCAGTCTGGTGCCAACATTAATGCACAAGAATGATTCTACAAAAAGGGCCAAGACTGGAAAGAAGTAAAAAAATAATACAGTGTTGTGCATTAAGAATGTTACACTGGCTCTGGAGCAGATGTTCTCCCATATACCCGATTGTTTTGTTTTAAAATACAGAATTGCATAGCAACAAAATATTAGAGACAGACAGAGAAAGATAACTGTGGTAGAAAGCCAGAAGCAGAGTTTCACGGCATCAGTCCCATTCAGAGTTAATATTAGTATTACTGGAATCGAGCACATTTCCAGGACGCAGGGCATAAAGCTGTGAGTGCTCGATAGCACCAAGAAGAAAATCCCAGGGAAAGCCCCAGAACACATCCATAGTAATACAATAACTTTTTTAGTTCTTGAAGGAGGCAAAATAGCAATGTAGCGCAAAGGAAACAAAATAGCTATGTATGTGTCCAAGACTATTGCAGCAGCTGTGAACAATCCTCCACAGTAAGCCACTGCCAGCAAAAATAATAGGAGGACACAAGCTTCCTTTGGGAGATGTACACGTGCTGCATTGAGAGCGGCTGACAGGGTGTAGAACAACAAGTATATCAGATCAGAAAGCAGAGCATTCCCCAGCAGCATGTACCTTGTTTCCTGACGGATGCTAAACCTTGAGAAGATCACAAACAAGATTGTAGGAATGATGAAGACACCTGCCATGAGGCAGACAACTGGGGGGATTAAAAACATCTTCAGGTTGGTGCGTGATGGGTTGAGAGTCCATTCCTCCAGAAAATAGTACAAAGAAGCACCATCCAAATTTGAGGAACTGTTGAACTCTGTCCCCCTGTGGTAGTATGCAGTTGTATTCGCTCTCTTTACTAAAGCATGGCAGGAGAAGTCCATTTCCTTAGGATTTTGAGATGATTGTTTGACTTGGAGAAAGCGAAATCTTCTACACTGAGTCCTTAGAAAAGCAAACAAAGCAGAGGATGCAAAAAGCCCATGGAAGTAAAGTGATTTCTGCAGTCAGTTCTACCAGCTCTTCTCAAGGATAGAAAGTTGAAACTTGTAAGTGAATTCTGAGGTGCCAAAAGATGTTTTTGCTTAAGGAGGAGATTTTCTTTTCTTTCTGCAAAATCTAATGTTTAGAAAAGAGAATGAATCCTTCTGTGGTTTAAAAAAAGTCTAAATCCCTCAGCTAGCTCTTTGGTCAGAAATGAATGGGTTGATTATTTTCAGTAATTTGAGTTTGTTCTCACCACATTATCACTCCAACGAGGCAGATGAAACATTAGCTTGATTAAACAAATATGCGATGATACAGAACAACATTCCATGTGTACTGATGTAGGAGAGTCATAAACGTGATTGGGTGATGTTTTGTACCAATTTGTATGCAACAACACAATCGATTTGAAGTGATCAATAAAAATGGCTCTCAATCCTGTTGTAAAATTGTATCGCAATGGCTCTAGTGAATGAAATTATCTTATTTATCGATGACAAACATTTGTGCTTCAGTGAATCAAATCATGTTATTTACAGATGATAAGCCTTCCCCTGCCTTTTTAAATGCGTGATATACAAATACTGAATTCTCATCTATTGCAGTCAATCTGTGAATTGTCTGGGATGAGTGACGTACACTATAATGTACCAGCACACCCTACAGCAGACTTGGCATTTCCAATGTCCCTTTGGAGACCAAGTCTTGGCTTGCTGGCCAGCACGCTGCTGCTGCACTGCACTGCTTTTATTATCAGATTCAGTATCAGAGCTGGGGGTGCAATGAGACAGTTGTGAAGGATTTGAACTGTGAAGAAGGAACTCTTCAAGTTCTTCCAGGCATGGTCTGATCACAAGAAAAGCTGATTTTTTTTTTTTTTTTTTTTTTTAAATACGCTCAGCACTGGCTATTAAAGCTTTAGTTTTAATCAAAAAGACCATATTGATGCAGTTGTTCATCATCTTGTGTGATGCAAAGTGGGCAAAGCAGCACTATTTTATTTCACGGTCTATGCCTCCTGCAGTTGCTTACCTCTGTGTACACCACACAAAGCAGCGCACAGCTGCTATGACACCACATTGCTTTGCTGTTTACACAGGGCATAAGTAGCAAAGACAAGAGATCTGCAGAATACACAGCTTTGTCAACTCCCAGCTCTAGTTGCTCTTCTCACTGGTGGTGCAGGGGTATCCTGGAGCTTTTTAAGTAATGGTAAACACCAAAGGATTACTGCCAGTATTTGAAAAATAGTCTGTGCACAAGTCAAAGGTCTAATAAAATAGTCAAAATAAGTAGTTAATGAAATCTGCTGGCTGCTCAGCTGTTTTGAAATTATATTATTTATTTAGGTGCCTTAAAAATAAAAATGTCTAAGTTCAGACAACCTTTTTGGCAGTCCTGACAAGTCTACCAGGACCTCCCATGTTCACCAGCATGGTCAAATCTTCAAATATTGTTTCAAGTATGAACTTCCTTCTCCTCTCAAGTAATATGGAGTGTACTACTGACGTTACAAGAGCAGAGGGAATGTGGCTGCTTACTTAACATGGCATTATTGTGTTCATTATTTCCCCAGCACTACCAGGATATAGCAATGCAGCATGCTTCCGTCCGTGGGACACAGTGCATAGTCTCACCTTGCAGAAAGTCGTGCTGTGCCACGGACATGCTGTCTCAGGGCATGCCAAGTAACAAAGCAGACAGCTTATGAAACTCAGCATCAGTCATCAAATCTTGTGCACATTTCTTTTCCTTACACACTGATAGTTGGCATCCATGGAACTGTATGTTAAGACAGTTTGACAGGCTGCACCATATGGAACAAAGGGATAGGAGGAAAAACCAATGATAATTTTAAGCACAGCATTTCAGTCGCTATGGTGCCTGGGTAGGCAAAACAGAAGGTGATTATTTTTTCCTCACTCAATCCTGCATCCACCTAAAAGTGTGTGAACAATATTGAGGCAATTATACGTTTGGCTTCAGGATCATGCCCTGCATCTATCAATGAGTCACAACACAGTTAATACCTTAAGTAGACAGTAGCACCCAAACACCCAAACTGTCGAATTATACTATTATTGTAAAATGGAAGGGAAGCAATGAAAACTCAAGTGTGTGTGAATCACCTCCAACTATAATTTCAGATCTCTGTTAATGATGGAAGTGTTTGCTGCCTCCCAGCTCATGGCTTTCCAAGGATGTCCTATTAATGCGCAGATTCTCTCATTTCCATATAAAATCACAACTGTATTTTCCATCAGCTGGTTAGGATTAAATGTGAACGAACAAAAGAGTTCACTGTCATCTCAGCTGCACACTTTTGGCTGATAGAAAAATAAATGCAAATACAATATACAATGGTCTGCTGGCATTTATAGCACAGAGTGATGTTATACAGCAGCACTGTAGTTCTGCAAATATATATCTCAAGGGCTTGTTGTTTACATATAGTTGTTCAATTAACAAATAGTTATTTTTTCAGTCTAATTATTTTTCTCCTCATGCCTGAAAACAACATCCTTATAGCAGAGCTATTCCTTCCTCTTGCATAAAAGAGCTAGTTGTCGTGAGCTTGAAGTCCCAGCTACATCTAGGAGGGTAACAAACACTGATGTCCTCACTCACTACTGAAAAGTGCAAAGCAAAAGTGGTAAATCTAGCAACCTTCAACTGAACCACCTTTTCAAAATGCAGTTCTACAGCCATGAAAGTGTAAATGGGAATAATGTAAGGTAAATAATGTGAAAGGTAAGCAAAGGTATGAACTTGCTAATTATTCCACAGTAGCTGACTGCAGGTCCAGTCTCAGCTGACATCCTCACGACAAATGCAAAGTAGCTCATGGCTCTGTCACCTAGCCCGCACGCAAAGAGCACCGCTGAGCCCATGAGACATCACAAGTTTCACAGCCTTACTTATCCTGTGCTCAACTATTCATCTGCTACAGCCTGTGGATAGCAGAGTAAGCCTTATGGCATGAGCTTGTTCAGCTTTAACTGTGCTACTGTAAAAGTCTTAGGAACGCAGGCAGGCTTTAGTTGTACAAAAATGGAAAAGAGCAAATAACTTGAAGACAGATTCAACCCCATCAGACCTGGGCAAGTCCAGCCAAAGCCACTCCCCTCAGATTTCCACAGGGGCTTATAACTGTTCCATATAGTTCTGCTAGATTTAAAAATTTAAAAGGTTGGTGTCTTGGCACACTGACATACACCCAGAATAGGTGGCTCTGGAGAATACCTGGTTGTTGTCTCCTTTCATTTTCTTGAGCTTAGGATGTATTTCCACACCTGGACCATTTGCAAGGGGCTTGCAGCTCTGAAGACCACTCCTGAGGATACTGAACTTAGACAGCTCCTTGCCATTGCATCTATGTTCAATATTTTGTGGTGCCAACCTGAACGATTCTCCTGCAATTTCCTGTAAACCTCGCCTTAATACTCTAGTTATTGATTTTTTAAAATGCTCTATGGTAAATTTATGTTAGGTAGATGCACTTTTTACATATCTTGCTGATTCAGACCTACAGTATTAGCAGCCCCTCTTCTGGCTCTTACTCTGGCTCAATACAGTCTGTATTGATTTTCAAACTGAATCACACACTGTTAATTACTTTACTCATTTCTGCTTCAATCAACATCCCACTGAAAGCTTAGTTATCTGTTGAGTCTGGGAGATCTAAGAAAGCATGTATTCAGCCATACTGAGCACTGTAAATCCAGCAAAGACTGTACTACATTATGTTCTGTTACTGACTATAAACAGGTGTTGTCAAATAGAACAGAAAAAGTCAGAAATATTACTGTCTTACACTAGTTGGTATGGACTTAACTGTATACACACATAGGGAAGCTTCCTATTTCACAGAGAGTTTAGTCTAACTGATTCAACAAGTCAACAAGCAAGCTGCTGCCATGACAGGGAAGCACCATACAAGAAAGGGAAGCCAACCAGAATAATGCTAACACATCCCAAGAGATTGTGTTAGGAGGGGATACCCAGAGGAAGTGTGTGATTAAATTGCATGGTCACATTCACCTCTGAGGTTTGCTGGGTGCCATCATCTTACTGGTTCAGTATGAGCATGGAGGTGGCTGCCTATTCCAGCATCACTCACCAGGTCCTAGCCTAGAAAATGATACTGTGCTTTGGGTCTGCCCCAGAGACTGAACTGCCTGGCCAGGAGGCCAGGGAGAACAGTGTAGAAAGGCCACCTCAGAGTCCACCACAGCTCCTGGAATGTTGTTCTATGGGGATGTTTCCAGCTATGTTTAGTAACAGAGCCTTGATCTCAGGAGCCTTCATATGCTATTGCAGTTTCTTCAATTTCCTTCCACGAATGCCACCCTTCTGTGCTTATCGAGGTCCGGAAGGCATCTCACTTGTTGGTGAAGCTGTCCCAGCCATGAATAGCCAAGTGTCCATGAGCAGGCCAGCTCCTCCCAGCAGGGCAGGGAGAACCAGCTATAATGATTTCCTGCCTGTATCCATATTCTCACTCTGAGGAAATGAGCTGCAGTCAGTGAAAAAAATGAGTAAACAGAACAGTTTAACTGTATTGTTTTTCTGGTTGAGCTTTCCCTTTTTCTTCTCCTTTAAATAGAAAGTCAATTAAAAGACAACTTTTTTCTAAACCTTTAAGATTCCCTCTAAACTTTTCTGCAAGCCTCTTCAGGGTCAGGACCCACAGGGGAGAGGTACAGCTTGACTGTCCTAGTCTTATTGTCCTAGACTCCATGCCTCAGCTATCTGTCTCCACTTGGCTCCAGACCTATTGTTCAATGCCCTGCGTGTTATTTGCTATAGATAAGAGACATATGCATTGGTCTCGTAACTGTACAAAGTTCACAAATCAGGCACAGCTATTACTAAAGCTACGGAAGTAAAGAAATGGGTGTGAAAACAAAACTCAGATTACAATGATTTTAAAGGTCAAATGAAACCTGAAACAAAAGAAAACGGGGATTAGAAAGTGCTGGTTTGAAGACATTTTGATGAGGCTCCCAAACAAAAAGAGAGGACATTGAGAGCGAGACTGGGAGGACTCAGCATTAAATCCCTGAATCAATTTTTCTAACTCCAAATATCATCAGGCCGTGGTGATCACAAAGCCAAGGTAAATTTTGTACTAAATCTGCCTTGCAGGTGCAATATTGAGAATTAAGCTGGATGTCAGAAGAACAGAATTTTGGAATATTTGACAAATATTTCAACAAAAGGTGAGAGAAGTAATGCAAAATGAGATTTTAAAAAAGTGCCTGTAAGTTCCAGACACGACCTGCTTTCCTGCAGGTCACTGCTTGGCCCTGACTGCTGTGGGCTGCAGCTAGCAGAACTCACCCATTTTCATTTCCTGAGCCTGGCAAGGCAAAGCAAGACAGGTTTTCCTCCTCTGCCACAGTGCCTCTTCCATGCTGAAAGGACCAACATGATTCACCCACTAACATGTTTTCACGTGACAAGCTGCAGATACCACCAGGGATTTATAGCAAACATCTGCTAGTTTACATGGTCATTTATGGACAGATTCACGGGACACCAAGAAAAGCCATCCTAGACTGATCTCTCCTGCCTACCTACTTTCCATAACAATGCATTTGTGAAACAGGAGAAACAGCCTACTAAATAAGGCCTGTTTTTAAAATCTCAGACTTCTTTCCTAAAGCAGTTTAATTTGCAAGGAGGAACCTTTCTAAAATTTCGAACGCTATACAACATTGGCGCTAAGAGGAGTCACCTGCAGAAATCTAAGGCCTTTAGGTAAAGAAGAATAACATATGACTCTTATCTGAGGATTTAGCACTGATCAGAAGAGATTAAACCCGTATTCAATATCACACAGAGTCATAAGCAGAACTAGAAATAATATGTCTGAATTTGTGGCTCCTTGACTCCTCCTTTAAGTCAGGGAGAAAGCTCCTTCTCCTGAGAGAAATTTTCTCAAATGGGGGAGCTACATAACATCCACCAATCTCCTAAGAGCATCCTTCTTTCTCAGGCTGTCTGTCTTTCCGCTTGTGGCTGGCACTAAAAATTGTATGTCTCTGTCCTGTCACACCAGCAATGATCTCCAGTATCACCTAGGAAGCACTGCTGCAGGCAGGCAAAAGCAGAAGTTATCTGGCTATGTCCCTGTTTTAACATGTTTTGTCTCATGTAAAAAGCCAGGCAGTACAGGAGAGATTTAGCATGATATTTCCTTGAAGGATGATTTGATGAGAAGGGAGACAGATGGCTGGAGAGTGTAAAGTGCAAGATAAAATGAAATACCAGAAGAGAGATGGAAGGAAAAAAGGGTAGAAGGGACAGGTTGGCATATACAGGCAGACAGGCAGGGGCTTTAATGGTGATGCAGCAGAGGGGAGGACCCCAGTCACAGCTGTACGCTGTCACAGTTCCTCCCTGACAGCTGGGAAGCATTCGCCTGCACTGTGCAGGCTGGGGGGGCAAAGACAATATAGGAATCAAGATGGAAGGAAACATGCTAGAAGTGGAGTAGAAACAGAAAAAGGAGGGAAAAATGCCACATGAAAGAAAATACACGTTATCTCTTCCTCTTCATGCCCTTTGATGACAGACTGTGAATGAATGGATACAATCTGTACATGGCACGGACTAGCACAAGGCACAGCACCATCCTGGGGAGGAAGGAGCCTCACTGCCAAAGTTAAGATGCTCCTTCCCAGTGCTGTACCCAGGAACGGTAGTGGTTCCTGGGTGGCAAAGATGCTGAAGCAACATTGATTCTCTGAAATACCTCTGCCCACAGCGAGATGCTGACCTTATCTCACACTGATGAAGCAGGTGCCAGGCACAGCCACCATATGGCAGAGAGATTAACTGCCAGCATGTGCTGAATAAGAGTCACAGTCTCTCATTAGCCAAGCGGGGGATATGCCATGGGTCACACACACAGTGCCATTCACAAGCTCTGTTGTCCCTTCCCAGCAGCTCCTTTGTTACTTATGCAGCACAGGTGTTTAAAAATTAGATTTTCTCCACATGAGGCCTCGCTCTGCCTTGTCCTCATGACAGCGGCTTTGTACTGCTCCCGCTCATTTCCATAGCAATACCCTGTCCTCTCACACGGCAGATTCAGACTCCGTGGCAGGAAAGCAATGTGAGGGAGGCAGTAGGAACAGAAATGTTCTGAACTTGTAAAGAAAAGAGATACTATTTTTTTTAGGCGAGAGTACCAGTGTTTGGGCTATGTAAGCCCACATCACTGTCAGTCTCCTGGTGACCGCCACAGGCACAAGGCAAAGGGCACATCACGCCCTGGTACCCCCAGAACTTCTCACCAAATTAGCATTGTTACAGCTTACAACAGCGAGAGACCAAGGTATGGAGGGAAGATTGCTGAAGGCAGTCAGCAAGCTGGGATCTTGACTAAGCACAGTCAATTTTATTTCTAGTTTAATTATTTGTTTCTTTCTTCTCCAGTCCAAACTCCAGCTCATTAAAGGATGTGCATGAGGAGCACCAGACAAGATACATCCTCTCTTTTCCTTTGCTATTGTCCTCAGCAGCACCTGGAGCCAACAAAGGCTCTGTGAACAAAGGTACAGTGGTACCTGAAGAAGAACTGAGGCCAGGTGCATTTTCAGCAATTTAACACAAATCATACTGAAAAGCAGTGGCAGAGACAGATATTAGAATTTAATCTCCTGAGTCTTGGTTCAGGGTCAATGTACCGCACTCCCTTTTCAGTCTCTCTATGCTTTCACAAGCACTGTTGCCTACTAGCATGGTAACCAGCTCCAAACTGCCTCCAGGGAGCTCAGATACAGCTCAGCAAATGCCGTCCTGTAAGAGTTCGCTATATTTACAGCTACCGGGGGCAACTAGAAAATAAACAATTTCTCTAACCTGTTCCCAGCATTTTCTCAGGAATTCCTAGGTCCTTTTGAGGACTTTGAGCTGCTTTTTCCTCCCATGAAGCAGCAGTTTCTTGCTCCAAAGAAAATACTTCAGTGCCAGCCCAGCACAACAGATAACAACTAAGAGGAATATAAAGATACACAAAACTACTACAGATCACAAAACCTGCAAGAGAACATACACAGGAAGAAAAACTTCAATGAATTGGCAACCCATATCAATGAGCCATTTTAACAAGCTGTGAGTTGACCCAGATCAGAGCTGCGCCGCTGTCTCACTGCAGCCCCCCAGCAGTGCTCTGAGGCAGTTCGGGGGTAACACACCCCTGCGCAGCTCCCATTCCTGCATGTTCTCATGGTCACCCCAATACTAGCTGCCCCATGACTCCTTCCCCTTTCAAACACTTGCCTCCCTGGGAAGTCCACAATATTCTCTTGTTTTTGGATCTTGCCCGAGCTGTATTCAAACCAGCACCATTACATCAGTGCCAGCTACAGCTCTAGCACAGCAGCTGAGGAATTATGTGCACCGTCCCCCAGGACACCACCTCAATCCCGCCACTTGCGTCTCTTCATTTCCTGCCAAGTATCCTGCCAATTTCTTCTCCATCAATTTCTGAGCTGAGACTGTCTCTCTACTTATTTCTCCCTCCTGCCTGCTCTTGGAGGTTGAAGTGATGACAAAAATGAGATGCACAATGCCACTTTTCATCCACAGCTATCTGTCCTGGAAGTCTCCTACACTGTCCATTTGTGAACCACTTCAGCTCCTTCCAACACCCTCTGTGTGGCAGTTTCTGATATGCATCACTGAGCCCCACTTTTATTCAAAGCACACATGCATGGAAGGCTGTTTCTGCTGTGGCAGCCTGAGAAGCTGAGGAGTCAGCGTAAGGGGAAGCCCCTCGGCTCCCGTAGCCTCAAATTTGCAGCACCAGTAAGTAGTACAGGCTTTTCACATAAACCAAATGTTCTTGAGCTCCTGCTGTCTGCTTGGGCTGACCCAGGAGCTGCCTGCCACACGGTCTACGTTTGGCTTCACACAAGTGTCTCGGCTTGACACTTTGCTAAAAATATTGCAGAAGCAGTGACCTCAGCCCTGAAGTGAGAGAAATGGCATGTAAGGACAGACCAGAGGAAGGTAAGGGCCCTTGAGGCTACACTCCAAGCTGTTTACTAGCAAGATTCCCAGGCCTATCCTTCTGGTTCCCAAAACAGAGAGAGGTCTGTCCCATGATTAGCCATCAATAAACACCACTTGGGGTCTTTCCCCCCATCAAGCAAAGCCTTTCAACCGGTGGGAGAGCAGTTTGCAGTGGGTTAACTCCCTCTTTGTTAGATTCAAGACAGAGTCCTTGGAGCCTCACAGGGTTTGTACAGGGATACAGAATTATAAAATGGTATTTGTTTTTGTAAATGAACTGGAGGAAAGTCAGCTCCTTCTACCCACCCTTCATACTATCCTTTCTGGTTTTAGCATGCCATAAATGACCAGCTTCTCTGATAATTTATGCATAATCAGGGCTGATTTCCAGCAAGAGGCCCAACAAAAGCAGCTCTGAACTACTAAGTTTACTGGTTTTGTTTTCAGTTAATATAGTAGCCTTAGGAACAAGCAGCCTGTGTTCTTTGTTTAGGCACAAGAAGATCTCTAACCTGACAGAGAGCTGATCAGAGGTTAGGCAGCATCTAGTCTGCTGGAGAGTGGGAAGAAACGTGTCCCTACACTCATGCAATTTATTTATTTTTCTAAGGACCCCTCTAATCTGGAAATTTTTCTCCATTTTCATCTGCTCTGGAATTTCCTTCTTCCACCTCCACACAACCCCTTTCCTCTTCTCAGGGAAATATCACAACTGCCCTGAGCTTTTACTTGGTTGTATGGGTTTTTTTTGGGGGGGAGTGTGGGGTGTGGTGGGGTGGAAGGAAGGGCTCTTCTCACAATCCTGTCCTAGGAGCTGATCAGCTCAGGCCTCCTGCCTCACCATGCAGTCCCAGTGAAGACAGCAATAAATGCAGTAAGCCTATGTACCATGCCTCCGAATCCATGCAGGAATTAAGCCCAATATGAGAGGATGTGCAGAGAAGGAGAGATTATGGCCATCCAATTCAGTTTGCTCTGGGTTCTTAGGCCAAACAGGGCGTGGAAGACACCTCCATCCGATCTACTTAGATTTCTGCACTATGATCTTCCCTGGGGACTGGACATTAGGGGATTATGGCTGCTGTGAGCAGCACAGAAAAGCCACTAATGCCTCATCCCGTGCTGCATGCATTTTTCCCCTTCCAGGCCAGAGCAGACAGGTTTTTGTTACTGGACCCCAGCAGAGTTGTGACTGTCATCTCCAAGACTCACTTGGCATGTTGAGGCGCACTTTGAACCACATCTGCCTTGTAACATTGAAAAGGATGGGCCAGCCTTGCTTGGACTGGGAACAGTTTGGTTTCGTTAAACAGATCTGGCCTGGGTTTGGCTCTACTGCAGTATAAGCATAATTACATTTATTATGATGAGCCTTGACTGTGTACAGGCACCTTTTTTTCCCCCGACTAAATTCCCATAATTACAAAAAAGTTGGGTTAACCCTAAAGCTTGCCTTTTCCTTCACAGATTCACACTAGTAGTGACCCTTAAAATTGTTTTATCTGCAATCCACATGCCCACATCTCTTCTCAGCTTCTGGTTCCAGCCTTGAGGTTGTCCAGATTGTCCCTTTGTCCTTTTAAGACCTCTGCACTAATCACGCTAATGCTCAGTAAGCAATCAAATGTCCCCATCTGTGCTTTTACTATTTCCCTTGGCACCATGGTATGACTTCTCTATTTTAATTAACTCGAGCTGGATGCCTTGTCAGGACTTAGCTGCTCTGATTTCTCATTATGTTATCATAATACCATTTAGCAACACCACCCTTCTCAGCAAGGAAAACGGATTCCAGCCCCTTGAAGGCAGCACAGTGAAACAAAGAGCACTCACCAGGGCCCACAGCAATATTCAGTCGCGTTCTTGTTAACCTGCTGCATTTCCTTCCCAGTGAATGCACCAGTTCTTGCCTACTCCCAAAAGCACACTTTAGGATATGTTTTCTTATTTTGTTTTTGATGGTCATGATCACTTAATTTCAACTTTTTAACCCCTTTTGGCATTGCCTGATGAATGCCACCTACAGGTACCTTATCAGTGACACTCTTATTTTATTTATTACCAGGTTTGGTTGTTAGTACCTCACACCATTGTTTGCCCTTTTCCTGCCAAGCAACTCATTACTTCAAATTGTCCTGAGCTTATTTCATATTTTGCAGCAGTTTAAGACCCTGAAGTCCATGGGTCACTTCACAAATGAGAAGGAAGACTTCTCCTTTTGTTTCAGTACAGACATTTCCCAACCTTCTTAGCTGGGATACCATTATTAGCAGCAGCGACTGAGAGGACAGCAATAGCACCCAGCTCTGCAATGGGCTATATGTGCTGCACTGAGGCGGGACACAAAATACTTCTATCCCATCCTTTTATTGCAGTCTCCAACCCATAAGCCTAGTCCCCAACCCCTTCCTTACCCCAACCTAAAATACATCTGGTCTCAGCAACACTTTACCCTCGGTCTCAGAAACAGCCCTGAGGAAGAGACTATCTCTTAAATTGTTGTGTGGTTCCTGTAGGTGCTGAGAGTTGCCATTTGTGCACAAAGCATGGAGTTAGCACCAGGGACCTGTTTCGCCTTAACTCCTGGTCAGCTACTTGGTGAAACTCCCTTTGTAAGCACCTGCACACCGGCAGAATTAGAGACAGTCTGCTACACATCCACCATCAGGCTCACTTACAAAGCTCTGGAGTGGTTGTGTACCACTAATGGTGTGTGAGTCGTCCTCTGGGAATAACTAGCACTGGCAAGAGCTGTGTGTGAAAGGAGTTTATCTACATCGAGCCTGTGGCAGGAAGATGAGACTTGTGTCAAGCATCCAGCAATTTAACACTAGGCACCATCAGCAAAATGAAGCAGCACAGGAGGGTCTAATTTGGACAAAGAGCAGTGACCTGGAGGAACAAATAGAAGGAAGCATTCTCTGCCACACTCCAAGGAAGAGACCTCCAAAACCAGCCTCCTGTGGCCTTGTCATAGGCAGAATAATCAGAAGAGATCTCTCTCAAAATTCCTCAACCAAAGGCAAAGCTAAGGTTGATTAATGTAATTCTTTAAATGTTAATAGAGTAATGATAGTTTACATTTGCTGAAAGTTTAGTTCTGTGCTTTCTTCCCCCTTAGGAAACCCTGCCAGATGTAACAATTTTAAGCAGAACAGCTACAACAAGACAAATGACAAGGCTGTAATATCATTGCTTTCTCTTTTCTTCACGAAGACGCATGACAACCTCACAACCTTAAGTCCCAGATCTCAATTTGTTATACGTGGATAAAAAGAACATTTAACAGCCACTTACATAGCCCCCATATAGGAGAAGGCAGGATTTTAAGCATACATATTCTGAGTACAGGTTGAGACAGTAAAAAAAGACCAAGTATTTTAATGTAAGTAGTGGGTTGCAGGAATAGGGCTGCCCAGTTTCAGGACTGGAGAAGACTTGAGTCTGGCGTACGTGAATGATGAGATAGAAAGTTTGTTGACAAAGCTTAAAGAGAAATTCAAAGCCAAGCAACTGTTCCCGTGCTTGCAGGGACACGTACTGAATGTTTGATGCGGAGGGCCATCTAGTGGCAAGTCTCTCTGATTGCAACAACAGCCCAAATCTGGGTAGTGTTTGACAACAGCCTGAACAAAGGCGTCGGTGCCTGTTAACATCTCAGAAATGCATTTTACGAGCTTTTCTTTTCAGACGGAAGGCTTCCCTGCTGAGACACTACACATCCGCAGGAGAGCCTTTGGAACACGAAATCAAGCCTGTCTTGCTGCAGGATCCTTTGCAACAAAGTGTGCGTTTCCTAAAATTAATTTCCTTTGACTAATGACTTTAGGAAGCTTTCCTCAAAAAAAAGAAACAACAACAACAGCAACCCGCCCCCAAAACCCCAGTTTCAGTTTTGTTCTCATTAATACAAATTCAAAAAAGGCTCGGTGACACTACTGGGCAGCCTACTGTGATGGTGCAGAAAGGCATTAGTATATATCTAACACTGTATCTCTCCTATTTGACTAAATTAATCAGACAGCTGTGCTGGCTGATACTCACCATTTTTTCCATAGAAATATCGAGTGTTCTGAGTCAGATTCTCTGGTCAAATGACTGTGATAACCCAGAAAATACTCGATTTACTTCAGAGAAACTCAGATTAATTCACCCAGCTACACATCTGGGCAGAGAGGAGGGTGAGAAGTGGGTTTTACAGCAGTTGTAGGATTACCTAGAAATCCCGCTGCAAATCTGGAAAACAACTAGGATTTCCAAAAGCATGGAAAAATCTCTCATATTTAGGTTTTCACCATTTTCTCATATTTTGTTTACTCCTGCATTAAAGCTTATAAACAATTGCTGCTTAACAGAGGGGTTTTTTTCCCCACTGATTTACATACAAAGTAAATAGTTCAAGCACTGTAACAAAGCCTAATTTTCTAGGACCTTGTAATCTGTTGTTGATTGACTGCTTTTGGTATCTAAGATATTTACCTGCCTGCAATGCTGCTTTTTTCATTCCTAATAAAAGTGGAGTTTCTTTTCCAGCCTTTTTTCCCCAGTGGAGGTATTTACATGGCCCATCTCTGCTAGCTTGCCACCTAGTTTTATGAAACCTTTAAAAAAAGGCAATATTTTCTAAGAGCTCTCTCATTATCTCAAGTTAGGATAAACCTGGCCAACAGGTGTAGATGTTATTCAAAGGCAGGGCCAAGTAGGCAGGTACAAACAACAAGATTTCATAAATCTTGCTCATCTGGAAGTTAAGCTAAAAAGGTTACAATACTGTTATAAATTTTCCTGTTGAAAATGCTTTAGGAGTGTGCAACCAATTACTTCACTCCATGAAAGCTGACTTTGGATATTTATTTCTTCTTTATTATGAAACAAATTAAAACACAGTATATGAAATAAGAATATGCAGTGTCTGAGAGTGTAGTTTGGACTGTTCTCTAACCCACCAGCATCTCTCTTATAAGCACAATACTTAATATATTAATACAAATTATGCCTAATTCAACCAGCAAAAAGGAAAAAACCCAAAGAATTAGTGGGAATGCTAAATCCTCACATTTCCCTAAACATGTTTTCTCTCTAGAAATATTTCAAATGCTTATTAAACAAGAGCTATTCTTCCCGGCTCCTTTTGACTCCACTTTCCTTCTCTTCCTCCATTGCAGGAGTGCACTGTATATGCACTGCCCACAAACCAGGGAGAAGTCAGGCCCCTGGAGCTGCTCTGTGGCCTTTTGCAGCCTTCTTGCTGCAGCCCCAACCCCAGGCAGCTCCCGCACACCACGGAGGCCCCAGCTGTAGATGCAGCAGCCGTGCTCCGCTTCCCCTGCCTCCTCTCCTCGGCCGTGTCCCTGCACAGCCGGGCTGTCACCAGTGCCTTACCCACAGCTCTGAACGGGGATGCTGGAGCACAGACAATAATCTATTGCTGGGGTGCTAAAATGCGGTATTATTACGCCTGTTTGCTTTGGCAGTGAATCTGGTCTCCCTCTCCTCACAGAAAGTGCTGATGATTGCCATAGTTTGACAGGCATATCATCTCCATGGAAGGCTTTTGTCCTCCTGCAAACAGCCAAAGATGAGAACTCTGAAATAAAACACACAGTGCTGATCCTCTCATCCCACACCCTTGAACGCTGAAGGGATGTGGCAGGCTAGCACCTTAATAATCAGAAATATGTCAGACATTTCAGGTGGAAACAGCAGCACACATCAGGTAGATCAGGCAAAAAAAATCACAACTTCAAATACCTGTTTAAGTGTTGAAGAAAGATCTTTATGGGACAGGGAAAATAATATTCTTATCAGAGAACCTAGGAGCCCTGATCAGGGTGTCTCGGGAGCAGTGTGCCAGGCACGGGGCACACACACTCACCTGGGAGCAGCTGCTGGGAAAGCCGGAGATGCCTGCCCACCTGGCTGCCCGTTCCTCCCCTCACTGCCGCGGGCAGCAGCACTTGGGAAAAGAGGACCGCAGCAGGTAAGAACTAGCCTCATCCTCGACTCATGCTTCTCTGCATATTACCCAGGTTCTTCCACTACCTAGATATTGCAGCACCTTGTTATTTTAGGTAATTTCTAATTACTGGGGCAATGCTTCCCAATCTGGAGCAGACTAACCTGGGTTTGATCCATGCTGCCATTAGGGAAAACATCTGTAACAGGAAAGAGCCAAAGCCAGAGAAATCTGCCTCCTCCAGCTCCAACCAGCGGTACTGGCACTCCTGTGACTGGTTTGCAGGGTGTCCAACACAGACCCCTTACCCTACACACTGTGAGGAGATGCAGCAACATTTCTTGTACAGAAAACTTCAGGCTAAAGCAACAAATGAGGAAATCAAGGTCCCCATCCCTTTGTCATTCTCATACCATTTCTGTGACAGCACATGTACCTACGTGTGAATCCAGACTTCATTCTTGACTGGGCAACTCATTTAATGAGCTGAGGAAGAGATTAACTCATTTTGTGGCTGGCTTCTGTCCATTTTGGGATACCACTCTCTTAGCTCTGGATGGACCAGGCTCTTTGAAACACTGTCAAGCTCCAAATGACTGACTATGTAGCTATGACCATGCAGTCACCAGTACTCTCCACTTCATACTCTTTCATACAACTTCCAGTCAAGCTCTGCGAACTCATCAGTCTCCTGCTGCTTTTTTTTCCCCACAGTAAAATACCAACATACAAAGGGCTTCGAAGCACTGTAAGGTGTCCGATTTTCAAGAAGAGTTAGACTCCCTGTAAGGTGTTTCAAACCAGGTGCCTAGAAACAGAGGTATCAAAAAAACACTAGTCCTTTTCAGAAGTGCCGGTTGTAGCAGTGCATTTGCAGGGCGAGAAATTGCCATCTCTGTATTAAAGCTCAAGAATAATTTCTGAATCTCTTTTCCCAAATGAAAGTGTCCTGTTTCGCAGGCTTACCACCCCCCTCAACACACAGCAACGTAGAACGGAGCATCCACCCTACCATAACACAGTGCCACTTGCCTGGCCCCAGCTGAGCTCAGCTCCCCCTTTCCATCCTCAAACACCCTGTTCCAGTCTCCCAGCCACCACACCATCATGGCTTGCACTGAGACTTGGCTACTGGTTGGAAAACAGCTACTGCACATTCGTAAGAGAAATATATAACAGTTTAATATGCTTGAGTACTGCCTAGGCATATCAGCTGGCTTAGAAATGTTAATAACTCCTCTGAAAAATCGAACAGCTGGGAGCGATTGTTTTGTTGCAGAGCTACAGTAACAGCCAAAGCCATGAAAAGATAGAGCCCAAAGAACAGTGCTCAACAAACCACCCCTCTCTAAATAGCCTGCCAGCTAGAAGACCCATAAAATACTGTATTTTAAAACCTGCTGGTAATTAGTGTAGCTGCAAACCAAATGATGACCTTACCATTGTCAATACTCACGATACATTAATGGAGTACTTCGTCAGAAGCTGAGTTCTTTCAGTTTTACTGCTTTATTTACTGTAACTGCAAAAATATATTAATGGTCATATTTCACTACCATAAGAGCCTTGCTTGTAATGCCATACTCCTACCACAAACATAATTTAATGCCTTCAAGGAACATGGTCAGATGTTTCACCTCCCAGCTGCGATGGCAGTTAAGGCAGCAGCAGGCACTAAGGTTCTGGAGTTAGCCACTACCACCCAGCACGCAGGAGGCAGGAAAATAAGAGAAACACTGTCAAACATTGTCTCTAGGTCTGCTAGCAAACTGCATTTAAAAGTGTGTATTTTATTCTCTTCTAAGATGTACAACTTGCTGCTTTAAAATTAAATCTGGCTGCGACATTGCCACTAACAACATAAATCCAAACACAGATTTGTTTCCAAAATGTATGCGTAAATCAACCATAAGCATTTCTAACAGCATAGTTACCAACTGCACTACTGGCAATTTCAAAGGCTTCATTTATCATCCATCTTCCAAATGTTCTTTTGTTTGCCTGTGTTTAAATACTGACTGATAGACAAGTGGGATTTTATGTGCAGCAAGGAGCTACTTGTCCCAGTTAGCAAACTGGCTGTAGTGCTCTTTTTCCTCAAGGTCCCACCAACTACACACTCAGCCAAGAGGTTTCTTCCCTCAGAGCAGGATTTGTAATTTGGTCCACGGCCCCCATACCACCCACGAGGACTCCTTTTCAAGACCCTCTGACAACTATGTCTTCTGCAGCGCGACCAAGTCAGCATCTCTGTGCAACACAAGATTTTTTTTTTTTTCACTGAGATAAGAAACGAAGCATATAAACAGTGAAAAGCAGAAGTGGGAGCAGCAGCTTGTCCTGCTCACAGCTCAATATCCCCATCTGTGCACACAGACCTGAGCCTGCTGTGCTATTACGCTCACTCTCACCAACTTTACCTAATTACTCACTTCTCTCTTATCTAGGTCTTTTTGGTTTTAGTCCTCCTTTGATCCCACCTTTAGCACTTGAAAGACTATCCCATTAGAGCCACTGAAATAGTTCCTCCCTCACTGATAGTCTGTCTCTGTTATTTGAAGCTGTGTATATCTATAGCTACTTAAAACTATATCTCTTTTTTTGGTTTCATGACTGAGCCTTTAACAAAGCCTTCAGAGCACTTAATTGTATGTATTCAGGCAGAGAGCAATACAAAGTTAAGCAGGAAAACCAGGCCATACAAAACAGTTATTAAAAATTTCCTATAACCTTCCCTCAAGTCATCACAATAGCATCTTCCTCAGCAGAAGCTGAGAAAATTTTGCTTATAGGTTGCATTGGGATGTCTGTGGAATAGTGCATTTTGCCATCGCCCATGTTTTTTGCAGAATTATTATTTTGCCTTTGAGAGAGGGAGCTTCTGTTAATAACAGTAGCAGTTCAATACACTGGAGGTATTCTTGCCTCACCTGGAGAGGTGTCTGACACACAGTCATATCTAGAATGGAAAAACTTCTGAAAATGTGCCTTGTACTTAAACATTTCTGTAGTCAGGTCTCTGAGGTATCAGGTCTCTGAGGTGTCGTCTTCCTCCCAGGTTTTCTCTCTGCTCTCCAGAGCCTTGAAGTTCTTCATGATTTGGTGAAACAATTCCTCTGGAGTGGTTCTTCCTAGCATTTAATGCAGCTCATTTTTCCCATGTTGATTTTCTAGGTAAATATTTATTACCTGAGAGCTTTTTGTTTAAAGCAGGAAGTTTAAGGGCAGCCACTGTTTTAACATGAACAGCGTGAGAAATGTCCTCACCGTTTCAGTTTTTTCTCAAAATCCCTTTTCATTCTCCTTCGAGGCCACAAGCAGTTCACAATCAGTCATGCATTATCCCCAGAACAGCAATACTGAGAACATGATCAGTCCCATCCTGGAGGCACTCTGCACTCCTTCCTGCCCTCAAGGGCATCCTTATTGGCACTCCGAGGGTTAGCTGGCAAGCAGGGCAGCCAAGTCTTTTAATACCAGTCCTGAAAGGGGCTCTTGCAGCCCTACCTGCTCCACCTCATCCCCTTGGCAGCAAATAATGGCAACAACAAATAGGGAAGACAGGCAGGAGATGTTGAGGTAGAATACACTTACAGAAATCTGTGGATAAAAATCCTTCTATTTTCTTTGCCAAGTACTGATGTTATTAACAGCAATTCATGGTCCTAAATTTTGCAGCAGACACTAGCTCACCAAGTAACTGAGAAGAGAGTAGCAATTAACTTAATGTAAGCCCTGAGAAGCAGATAAGTAGCAAAGATTGTTCCCTTCAACCTAGGGCAGTCCTCTGTTAGCAATCTGGAGAGAAAAACCTCCATATCCCATTACCAATTCTCTATGACATGCAAAACCAAGAAATACTGATAAGAATCCATGAATAATTAAGTTTAAGCTGATGTTAACAGAAAGCTCAACTGGATGGGGGATATTGGACTCCTTATTAGTTCAATGGCAGGAAATAGCCTGGGTCAAATTCATTCTGTAAGTAATTCCTTGGAAACAAATAGAGCTATCTCAGCAAACAGTTTTGTTCTGAGTCTCAGGGTTAAAGAACCTGCTGCATTCTTCTGAGACAGAAAATTGAAAAATAGTACAGATTGCTTTTTGTGAGTTGCTCGTGCTAATAGTTGTCTTCAATCACTTGATGCAAACATTTGCTATCCACACTGGGGAGATGCAGGCTTCTAAGTGCTGGCAGGCCGGGCCTGCTTCATCTAGAAACTCCCTCCCTGTGTTTCCATACAGCCCCTGATGTGGATTTTCCTCCTTCTTTCCTCAGTCCTCCTCACTGGATATCAAGGATCCCTGCTGCCCTACTCTTGCCATGCCAGGGACTGTACGTTCCTTAGTCCCTCTTCTCTCAAGGGCCCTCTTCTTACTCTCCATGCCAAGGGCTGTGTGCTTCTGCTAAACAGATGGCAGCTGTTCCATGTGCCCCTCATTTACAGTTTTCTGGTTTCCCTTCCCTTTTATGCCCACTGATGCCCAAAACAATTCTGGACAGACTGAATTAATCAGAATTAATCAGAGAGGATGATTAGATTCTCCAAGAACCAACCATATGAACCAAGCTGATCAACAGCCACAGCGAAATAGCCTGAAATGAAGAGATAGCAGAAAAGGATAGTTCAGGGAACTACAAGTTGAGAACTATTTAGGAAGAAAAAAGAGCTCTATTGCAATGCATTAAGGCTACCATGGTTCAGCTGCTATTCAACATACTGTGCACTTACCAGTGCATGCAATGAGACTGTGATTGAGGCCAATGCAGGCTATCGCTACTCATGGCTACACCATGGATAGCTAGGGATAGCTATGGCTATGGATGGCCAATGGATTTAGGCCACTTCCCTTGACGAAGGGAAATAAAAGGCCCTAAAGATGGAAGTATTTGTCCATATGGACATCCTAAAGTAAATGGCCTAAAACCTGGAGTTCTCTCATCACAGGAGCTGCTTTGCCTGAGTCACCATGAACAGATTTGGGTATCTCATCTAGGCCTACATCGATCCCTTCTAACTCCTCCAGCAAAGAGATAACAGATGCCATTTGTTGGAAACAGAGACATCTATACAAGAGCTTGCCCAGTTCCTGAGGAGCAGCAACAGACGGTCCTAGAGACAGCAGGTATGGGAACTACCTGAAACACCACTGGAGCTTAGAGCTCCTCCCTGGCCAGATTCTCTTCTCTAAATCTTTGAGGATGGCTTGTCTTACTGAGCTTGAGTTGAACATGAAGTAGGCTTCAAATGCAATTGTAAGTGCTCTCTGTTGTCTGTTTCCTTCTCCACATGGCATATTTGGGTATGTCTTTTCTGATGTACCTGTACCTTAAATGCCTACACTTCAGAGGTCAGAAACTCAGCTCAAAAATTGTGTGCATGAATAATTTTCAGATAAAAAATCGAAACCCCTAGTTTTGCTAGGTTTGCTCAGACAATACCAACACCAGCCACCAGCCTTGAATCAGCACCAGAAGTGACCCCTGGTTGACTCTCATGTCTATCAGCAGTTCTAACAAACCTTGGTGTTACTTTGCACAAAGACAGACTTCAAAGTTTTGAAGACTCCCTCTTTCCAAAACAGAGTGCACAAAGTGGAGGCTTTCAAAAGCGACATCACTGCAGAGCAAGGATGTACTACCTGAAAACTTGGTGGCTTCATACCCATCATGAAGAAAGGTTTCCTCCTATATTAATACAAATATTTCATGCAGAATAAAAAACATCAGATCTATTTCTAATTAATATATTTTCTCTTATGATTAGTCTTAATCTACTCGCCAGAGCTACTAGGATTCAGCTTGTTCTTTCCTCCCACCAGTCTTTTGGTGAAGTCACGCAAGGGCTTTCTACTTGTTGCAGGTTGGACTGAACCTGGGGTGTTTTCCAAGATGTAACTTTCCAGTCTACCATCGGGGACACCTGAGCGGCTTACTGGCTGGCACTCAGAGCAGGAGCACTCTGTTCTGCTTCCTTTAAGGTTAACTGGCTGATTTTTCAGCTTTAGAAGCTTAGACAGCACAAAAATTTAAGCTCCTTCCTTCCCCCATCTCCACGGTTCCGCTAAAGCACACTGTGAAAAGGAAGATGAGAACAGGCAGCAGATTAAGGCTTTTGTTCCCTTTCTGCTGTCATGTGGGGACAGAAGAGATCAGCACTCTGACTGATGCACCCGCTCCAGGTGGGAGGGAACGCTCATCTTCAGTTCATACAGAGCTGCAGGATTTTCTAAATACCTGCACAGATTGGACCTGTCTGACCTTGCTCTGTCTCACTCAATCATCTGAGAGCTGTCTGTTCACTAGCTTAGAGCAACCGTGATCTTAGCCCCTACATCAGAAGGGGAAACTGCCCGCAGATACGCCGGTCTGTACACAAACTACTGCATCATCCTAGAGTACAGCTCTAAACTGCAGCTCACAGGAGAGCTACTGAAGTGGATTAAGCCAGTGCTTCATGGCATACACTTTTGCTTTTAAGAGGCTGCTATCATGCCCCCAACAGAGGTGTTTCAACAAGCAGGAAGGAGAAGGCAGGGGGTCTGAGAGACTGATGTAAAGGACTTGAGGAGAGTTAATGGGGAGGAACAATCAAGATACAATCAGGTTGGAAGCCCTTCATGGGGAGAGGGCTGGGGCAAGGATGCCAGCTTTATGCTTTTGTGAAATTAAAGCTCTGGTGTTTGTGACAGTAATAAACTTATCTATATAACAAAGAATGACGTAACATCAGATGTTGATTTCACTGCACACTGAAGCAAAAGTTACACTGACTGTAAGGAGAATTCGTGTTTGTCAAAGGTTTGTCGAGGCTAACACCAGGCGCTCTAGCTTTGGGCGGCAGAAATATTCACTCTCTCCCCTTACACCACTTTCTACCCACATGAAATCCCCTCTAACTTCAGCATTAACAAAGGGTGGCACAGTCCAACAATCTGCATACATTGCACAGTGAAGTATCTCACTAACCTAACATTAGGACTGCTTTTCCTGAATCCTAGTAAGAAACAAAAACTCATGTGAGAACTGAAATTAATTGGGATGTGTTTGACTATTTAATAAGCAGTCATACAGAGGGGAACCAAAATGCTGGCTCAGGACTCCCGAGCTTACCTTCTGGGCTTTTATTCTTTAGCAATGGAGGCATTTCCATGGCATCAACCAGATGGCTGAAATAAGCATCCTTCCTAAATCAAGCTATGTGTGGAAGCCTAGAATCTATGTAAGGTACATAAAAGCTACAAGCAGGAGGAATGAGGGGGTGGGGATGAAGAAAGAAGGAGGAGGAAAAGACAGGGGGTGGAGAGTAACACTGGAGAGCAGCAGTGGTCCAGCCCCTCAGAATCTGAAAAGCATCACCGGAGCCTCTGGATAAAGACCAGCCTCAGTAGCAAAGCGAGGAGACAGAGGATTTCTGCTCAGTGATAAAACATGGTGAGTAGGATTTTTGTGACCTGCCTTATTGTTTGTTCCGATGCAATGGCATTTCCTTTGCTCTGACACTTGCAGCGACTCCCAGGGACTATTATTTTGGGATGACTGCTTGTTTTTGAAGCATTGTTTTTTATTTATTTTCCATACATCTGAACAAGTGTGTGCCTCTATTGATATAAATACACATCCTATCTGCTTTTAAAGCAATAAATTACTGAAAGCAGCCAAAGCTGACAGTGTTAACACTTTGCTGACTAGTACCAACAGGCTGTTGGTCAGGGCAAGTAAAATATGCCCTGTTTCCTTCTCAGGTACACAGCGGAAATTTCTGCTCAGCTGCCTTCTCCTAGCAATAGAGCAATGAGTCAGTAACTCCCTGTGCAGGAGTTTATGCTGCCCTTTTACAGACTGTAACTGGAACATTTCAAGCAGTTGACAGTTCTTTCAGCCTCAGGTATAGAAGAAAACTGAGTGAGGGGTGCAGAGGTTTTGTCAGAGAAGGAACCTCCTTTTGTCATGGTCTCAGCCTCCTTCCGCCCTGCCGCACGCCCCACAGGGGGCTGGGGGAAGCTGTGGGTGCTGCTGCTCCCCCAGGGATCCCTCCTGTCGGCACACGGCAGGACAGTATGCTGGGAGTAGAAACGTGGTTAATTTTACTATGAAAAATCCTGAGCTCCAAGGAACAGTTGGCAGGGCTTAAAGGAAGGTTCAGGCTTCCTGATAGCACATTGCTAATAAGATTAAGCATTTAACTACACATCCTTCTAGTATTCTGCTGGGGAGTATAAGATTTTACTTTGTGTGCTCAGTGGAATTAAGGTTGAAGAAAAACACACCAATGTGCTTTTTGCTGGTTCTTTGGGATAAAGCCATTGCCTGACCTAAATGTATATGCAAATAATTAGGCATCCTGGGTTAACCAAGAGAGACAAATGATGAAGGGGAATGATAAGATACAGCCACTGACCATGATGAGAGGAGTACCCCCAACAAGAGGCATGATCTCAATGCAGGTTTGTGTGTCATACAGGCGTCTTTGAAAATAAGCATTCTTCGGTTTCCTGAATCATGACTGTCCCTGATGACATCCTCCATCCTTTCCACCCTGTTCTTTACAGTTTTCTAATGGAGACGAGATACTAGCAAGGTAATCAGTTTAAGTGGAAAGATGAGCCCTGCTTTAAAATCCTCTTTGGTTTTCACCGTAAGAACTGTTATGTTTATTTGCTTACTAGAAACAGTGTTACAATAACTGCAGACAGGATATCACTACCCTCTAGCAAGGAAGCATTTTATTGCTTTGTAATTAAAAATCAAATGAAGAGAATGGAATATATGCTCATGATTATTAATAAAGTATTTCCATTATTAACTTTTACCTTCTGAGATAGAGTTAAGGTTTTTTACCATAAATAAACAGACATATTCCAAAAAATACCACCCCCACCCCCCCTGCTTTACTGGGAGCACCAGCTGTTCTTTATACATTGCTAATTGATTAGATCCTAAGCATTAAAAATTAGTTTGTCCACTGACTTTAAAAGTAGCTGCAGCTCTCACCACCTCATGCTTGCTTGTTTTTGCATTTTGGGACTTCCAACTGGTACCCAGCAAAAATTCTCCCAAGGTTAACCAGGCATAGGAAGGGAGAGCCTGCCGGAGTGCTCCGTTCTTTGTTATTATTTATTTATTATTACTTATTATTATCTCCCTTTCCCATTATACAATTTCTCAACAAATATTTTTAAAAACATTTTAAAGTGCATCCATTTTAAGCATAATACATGTCCAAATGCCCAAACCAGATATATGTTTTCAGGAAATTTAATTATGCTACCATTTTTGTTTGGAAAGCAGGGGTAACATTTTCAAAGGTAACTATGATACTCAGGACCTTAAATTTGTTTGATATGAAGCCACTTGTGGAAAAGGGATTTTGGACTCACTTCAAACTTGTATCCTAAAACATAAAAGCAATCCAAATAGAGGTTTTTCCTTCTTTTTAAATTAAAAAACCTAGAAGAGTATGCAATGTTTATCAACTCTTCCATTTAATAGAAGGAAAACACTTGGAGGGAGGTGAAGTTAAGACTCCAAGTGGCATGCAGAATTCTGCTTAGCAAGAGACAGCAAGGGGCCGTCTCCACAACCCGCCAATTTTAAGAACGATCTAAATGAAAAGAAGTAGAAAGAGCACTTCTATCTCCCCTGCAAAACAACTGTATTCTAAATTTTGCTTATTTTTATCTCTAAGAGAGACAATTATATATAAATTATACATCGAACAAGCAAGTAAGAGTGTCCAAGCCAGACAGCTGATAAGATTTTGGAATAAATGAACCTTAATCATATTTTTTCCTACTTAAGCAAAAGTAATTTTGAGCCAAACTTGCCGAAGCCAGAGAGTTAATCTAAATTTCCTCTTCGTAATACTATTATTTCTATCCATGCAACCTCACTGAAGCAGATACTTCTATTTTCCCAGTAGGATGATCTTCCTAGAGTTACTTCCAAGAGGAGTGCTATTTTAGCTACTGACACAGTAAAGTACAATCTATTTTACCTTTTCTTTGAAGATAACCTAAACAAACCTTTCCACTGTGAGATAAGCTAGTAAGAGATAAGATAATAACTTTGACACCAGCCCCAAAACCAAAGCAAGTCTTCCCCCATTCCTCCGGAGAGGGAAAATTGTAGACAGCTCAGCCTGGCAGAAAGCTTTGGGGCCACGAGCAGAGGCAAGTGTGACCCCTCTCTTCTCTGACCCACATGACAGAGGCAATATTTGGACAGTTTAAGTCCTGCCTCCACCTGTCTTCTTCCTGCTCCCTAAGGAATATCCAGTCCAGCTCTACTGCACCTCTCTTTGACCTCCTTGTCTGTTGGTCTGGACTTAGGTAGAATTTAGGCCATCTGAATATGGCTCTTATTAAACAGAACAGTTACCTAACTCAGTCTTGTTCAGGTCCTCGTAACCCAGAACTATAAGCAATTGCTTTGACTGTCCTAAAACCAAGTCTCCTCAGCCCACAGGAATGTATTCACCTTCCCATTCTAAAATTTTAATTTACTTTTAGATGAATCACAGACACTGTAAAACCTTCTGTTTTTATGAAAAGGCTGTCAGAAACCCTGCATAGACGGTATGTGTTTGGGCATGAAGTATCTCTGCATTTTATGCGTAATATCATCCAAATTTAACCCAAAACCTTATTTCCATTATAGTATAAGCCCAAAATCCATGTCTAATTGCCTGCTTAGACACTTGTGAAATCCTAAAACTGAGCAGCTGGTATGATCAAGACAGATAAAAGTAGTGTTTACTGTAGATGGGAAGTCTCAATGCTGCTGCACCTAAGATCATTGTAAATGACGGTTGAGCTGTAGCCCAGTAAAAGACTTATGGATGTCCTCTATTTAAACGTGTGCTTCATAAGTAGTTCCACAGATGTGAAAAAACGAGGTCAAGTAACATTAACAAAGAAAACATCCAGAGCCTGTTGATAACAGAACAGCCTAGCCTTAGTAGACTGACTGCTAATTTCCACAGGTTTCTGTTCTTTACAGTGATTTTTAATTGCAAAATATATTTCCTTTGCGAAGGTAGAAATCAGTCCCTCATATAGTCTTAATTCTTGTGGATGGAAGAAGAAATGTACTGCAAGTTAAGTCCAAGAGGAGAATAATTAAAAAAGAGCAGAGACAGGCAATAGTGCAGCTGAGTGCATAGGTCAAGAAATCCCAGAGAAGATATACCATTTTTTAAATGCCTAGAATCATTTTTCACATAATTTTGATTAGCTTTACATAACCACTGGAGGGTAATTTTCCCTTACAGCACTTTAATCTGTTTCTAACTTCACTGGTACACCTTCTGGGGTTAGAGATACAACTTGTATCCCTGCAGACAGAAAAAAAAGGTATAATGATATAGTCCATTACAACCAAAAGTACTAAAAGTATTAATAGATATATAGAGAGAGCGGCATTGCATAAATATTTCTGTTCTATATTTGGAAAGATGCTCACTGATAATTTATATCATATGAGGATGAAGAGGAACTCGTAGTATGGGAAGTTACAAAACAGTATATGGGACAAGCATTTTTAAAAATCTGCAGACTCTGGTAACCTGCCCTTAAGAGCCCTCAAAGAGCTGACTTGGTAGATCTTCCCTTTCTTGGTATTAATTTTTAATAACATTTTTAACGGGGAAGATTCCCGAAGCTGTGCCAGTGTTAAAGCAGAATAAGCAGGATGACACAATGAACTAGATACTAATTAGTCTGGCATGAATCCTGGGGGAAAATGAGAAAAATAATATATGGGATTAAATAGAGACATTAGAAAATTAGAATATAAAGTTGGTGATTATATGTATAGTAGATCTTTTTAGGAAAAAAAACCAAACCAAACAAACCAAAACTAACACTTAACTTATTTTTTGCCTCATCAGAGGAAAATGAAAAGGTAGCATAGGCTTCCATCAGTGTATCTTACATTATTATACTACATATATTCTCAGTACAGATGTTATTCAGGCCATCTGGGCTTTCATGTTAAAACCGTTCATCTAACCTATAAAAAAAAAGACAAAAGAGCAAGCCTTCAAGTTTCTAGACCCAGTTATCAAACTAGTAGTGCCTTGTGCTTCTTATCAAGGAGATACAATTCAGATCAAAGATTTCTTTATTCAAAAGATTATCTAATGACATCCTGAATTCTTAGCAAGTTTCACACTTGACAACAAACCAAATCCACCTCTAAAAGCCTTTTTAATGCGTTTACAGAAAAACTGCCTCAGTATGCAATTTCCTACAAAAATGACCCTTGCTTAATACTCAGAATGGGTAGAAACAGCTGTAGGACTTCAAAGAGTTCTACATAACATTGTTATAACACTAGCATTTGCCATGCCACAGACCTCTAAGAAGCTTCTCAGCAGCAGGACTTCCCACAGGGACACAGTACCTACTTCTACAATTGCAAAGGGCTGAGATGTCAGACACTTTATTTTTGGGATGTTAATAACTGGTCTTGCATCAGCTGTTTGTGATTGTTTTCACAACTCTGCTGGAGTTCTGCGCACTGAATTTCTTCTCAATCACACCTTGCTTTTCAGAAGAGGAGCGTAATCGTGTCCCAGTGACCTATTTCTAAATATGCAAAACAAGTTTCCTGCAGCACCAGTGAACTCCAGATACCTGTCAGCGTAGTAAAATGTTTACTGGCTTTCATTAAGAATGTTCTACATACTCACATGATCCCCAAATGCAAATAAATGTGCCAACATCTCAATCACACTGATAGACACCCATCTATCACCACCCACCTTGTTTTCCATAGCATCCATACTCTTGATGTCAAATATTCACACTTTACTCTTATGTTTTCTATCTTTTGTCACTGACCTACATTTAGTTGTAAATATTGCTAATTACCTGCGAGTTTGCAGCTTTTATGAGAAACAGGCTGTCACTGATCTGCCTGCTGTAGAAGTGCTGCAGGTGACACAACTCCCAGATACACAGACCCGTATCTTGTGAGGTGTTGGTCAGAGTGTTGCTGCTCCCAGCAAGCCCTGGCAACTGGAAAGCCTCTGGAGGCTACAGACAGCTGTTATAATTCAAGGTAGATTAAAGACTGCTTTAAGTTGTATTTTAAGAGTGTACAAAGGCCAGGCTTGGTGCTGAGTTTAAGATCTCTCTGTCTGTCTTTGTACTGGGTGCAGGTCTGGATCCATGAATCTGATCTGAGATTGTTCCCAGGGGAGTATTGGTAATTTTTCATTTCATCAGAGCAGTTACATACGGTTTGTCAAGGAGCGCTAGAGAGAGCACTGTGTTGTTTGTGTGTGTTGCAGATTTCAGTGGCTCTAAGCGGTTTTAGTTACATCTAAACAATTCAAAACAAGATAAATCATTAGCTGAGGTTTCGTTAAGGAAAGATCCAAGCACATTCTTTCAAGAACAGGACTTGGAGGTTTTGTCCTGCTTCCTAACCAGTAAAAATCTGGTTTCCCTAACAGCTTTTAGCAAGTGCTTGCTTCTTCCCTGACCTACCTTTACGTATGTAACTCTATTGACTTACTCAGTATTCAAGCTGGTATAAGGCGGGAAAGGATTGGATGTGTCTAAGAAATACCTGCTGGAAAACTGAAAGTGTCATGGCTAAAATAATTAATGACTAACGAGAATTATGAAAACATAAACTAGATTCAATACTAAACCATATAGGCAGAATCCAAAATTGGCATTGATAGGTAACAGTATTTTTAGAAATGGCTAATCAATGCACAATGCAGATTCAATGTGGCAATGCCTCAGCGTGCTACACTGGTCTTTGCAAATCGGAAATGACACTTCATAATCAATAGTGATTTTGAATGTGGCATTTTTGGCTTTTTACAATAAAAGTAGTAGAGCAGAAAATGATACATTATGCTCAGGAGGAAGCAAAAACAGTAATTCAGTTTCAGCATTCTTCCCAGGGTAGTACCAAGGTTTATGGATTTTCTATTCACAGGTAAGGATTATTTTAATATAAAGTGAGCATCATGTGTCAATTGCTTGATCCATTTTCTCAGAAGATTTCTCACCTTGAGCTATTTGTCCTCCTCAAAAGTACAGGTTTATGAACTGCCTCCCTGATGCACACACTTGCATGTTAAAATTCCTCAGGCATTGCTTTTCATTGATGCCTCTTCTGCTTTCAGAATAAGACATCTATCTTGTTAAAAGCCGTCCTGACGTCATGATCTTAAATCCATACCCCTCATTTCTAACGGACAAAATGTTCTCTGAGCCTCAGCTACCAACCTATAACGTGTACCGTATTCTCCTTGCTGGATCTTCCAGCCGTTGCTAACATACCTTCAGTTTCACTTGATCTGTTTCTCATGCAGTACCATGACCCAGCGATTGAAATTTCTGGTGACAAACAAAACCAATTCTATAATGCTTAATATCCATCCCTTTGTTCTCCAGTTGTTTTCAAAGTTGACAAGTGCTAGCCACCAACCTGACAATATTTCTGTTGTGCTGTTTTCTTTACAGAAACAGATGTGAGGAAGCAGTATGGAGCTCAAGAGAGGAAAGACCTTCATAAAATCCAGTGTGCAACATGAGAAAGTGCCACCAGCACACACAGTTCCTATCAACAAAGATGATACAGGGAAAGACAAAAAGGCAGCTCCGGAGGGAAACCAAAGTGTAGCTGAAGTCCAGCTGGCATGTTTGGCCACACACAAGAACTACAGATTTTCTACCAGAGCAGCAAGGAATGGAGCTGGTGACCACAGCCTGGAAAAATCATCTGGGTCCTCCTACAAACTTGTGAGGAAGAGTAAAACCCATGACTGTGTTACTGAGGCAGACAAAACTGAGCACTGCAGCCCCAGCTGTGAGGAAGGTTTTCCTGGAAAGGGTAAGGGCCGACTTGTCAATAGCATCAGCTTTTCAGGGATGTCCAGCTCCAGCAGTAAGAGGTCACCCCCAGCCAGTCTGCATGCAGCAGTCAGATGATCGATTACAGGAACTTTGTGCCACAGATGCCTTTTGTACCAGCTGTCGCAAAAACCATTCCCAGGAAGAGGATTTCCCTTAAGAGATCTAAGAAAGGGCTCAGAGATATATTTCATATAAAAAAAAATAAACCAGACAGCCTCACATTCCTGGTTGACAAGGACAAGAATCTGTCCTCTCCAGGCTGCAAGAGTGAGTTGTCTGGGCGTCTTGCAAAGTACCTTTTCAAAACTGGAGAAACATTTGCAGCTGATTGCTTGTCACAAGACTGCTCAGACAGTGAACTGCAGTCTGACTCTTCCTATGACTGCTGCAACACCCTGTGTGAAGATGTTGCCTCACTGAAGAGCTTTGACTCCCTCACTGGCTGTGGGGAAATCTTTGCTGATGAGAGCTCTGCTCACCTGGAGCTGGAGAACAGCAAAGAAGTTCTGCTGAGACGAAGCAAGCACAAAGACAGCCCTGTCATGGGCTCTTTCCAAGGGGGTGTGGAGCAGCTGGCCTCTCCTGGCCAGAATGAGACCGTTGAATTTGCAAAGTTTTGGGACAACATCAATAAATCAGTGAGGCTACATCAGAGTGCTCTGTTTGATAAGAAGTTACCGAAGATACCTGGCCCTGACGTGGAAGAGGCTAGAAGCCAGGCTTCTGCATCTGTGACAGACGCCCAAGTCTCACCTGATAAAGATGGTGACAATTCCAAAGAGAGCTCCACAGAAACAGGAACGCCAAAAAGTGACAACCAGGAATCCACATCCACAAGTGATGAAGGCTACTATGATTCATTCTCTCCTGGACAAGATGATGAAATGAAGGAAGCTCAGACCCCTGGGGTCCCAGGTAGATTTCCAAGAGACAGCTACAGCGGAGATGCCCTTTATGAGCTCTTCTATGACCCAAATGAAGTAAAAATAAACCCAGTCCTAGATGATGACTTGTGCACATCTGAAAGCATTTCAGAACAAGCCATTGAAATCCCTTTGTCCATTTACAGCTTTCATGTTGGAGCTGAGGAGAACCTGGCTTCCCAACCAGCTCTAGACATTATCAGCCAGGGATTTTTCCACAGCACATGGAAAGGCAAAGAATGTTTGCTAAAGCTCTGCGATACTGAGCTTTCACTGACCATGGGGATAATAAACTGGCTGCGAAAACACTCAGGACTTGTTTCCTCCCCTGACTCTCTCCAGAGTCCTCAATCACAGCCAGAAAAGTCTAATGATTCATCGATCCCACCCAGCCCCAGTCCAGAGCAGAAAGTGAGCATGGAAGCTCAGCAGGAGAAACCAAGCAAGGAAGAATCTGATACATTTAACCTACGTGTGTCTTTGGATGAAAGCAAACATGCAATCCAGGCCTCTTCAGTAAATGTTGCTGAAAGAGACCACAGCCTGGACTCTTGCCCTAAAACATCTAATCTGGATTTCCAGGGAAGGGAAGGGAGTCACTACAAGGATTCATATACAGTGCCTGGGACTGTGGAAACCACCAGAGCACCAAGTTATGCACCACAATCACAGGCTAATGGAGACAATCTGCAGACATCTTCCACGGAGAATGAGAAGGCAACAATTTCAGAAGGATGTGAGACATCCGGAGATAAAAACCCACTGCCAGAAAAGCTGAACAGAGAGAGTGGCTCCCAGAGCTCTGAAACCCCTTTGTTAGATGATAATAATGAAGTAGAATCATGTTACTCCTACAAGACTGCTGCGACCTCACTCCTGGATCCCCTCAAGAGTGAGGACAGAAATAAACCCATGTATCACCCTCTCCCTATTTCCTGTGACAAACCACTGCAGCCTCTTACTCTCAGACGCTTCCAGAGCTACGTTAGCCCCACACCAATGGAGAACGGCACTAACATAGTGCAGCTCTTAGAGCGCTGTGTAACACAAGTGGCATCACTAAAAATTAGCTATGAAAACAAGCACCTGGAAGACAAATGCATTGGGAATGAAATGAACAATATAATTCGGAAGATGTCTCAGTACAAAAACAAGTTATTGTTGCCAAATGAATGCAACTGCATTGCCCAAAACCCAGAATACTCCAGTATTCCTAGCACAAACCAATACAACTATGAGACAAGTTTCCAGTCCAGCAGTCTATATCATCTGAAGCAAAATGGGGAGCAAATTTGCTCTGAAGATCAGAAAAATAGAGCAAAAATCCTAGATGAGGTCGCTAGAAGCAAGATAAATTTTGAATATGCCCAGCTAAATAATCAAGCGCTCTCCTATTTAAAAGACTTTACATTCGATCTCAGTCCAAATGAGTCTGCCCCTGCAACAACTCTTAGCAGACCGACATTTTTACCTCTCTTTAACTCTGTGTGCTCAGACATACCTGCTGCTTTTCCACAAGCTTCATACAGCAGCACAGTCTCTCTAGGTGACTCGCTGCAGGCTGAGGAGGCCAAGCGGTGCAGCCCAGGACCCTGGAGTTACGCAGAGAGCCCCTGCCAGGGCCTGGCTCTGTCCCCTCATCCAGAGGCAGTGACTCCGGACACAGCAGTGGCAGGGAGGAACCACCAGTGACACACCTGTGTTGAGAAGGTGAGTGGTGCTTAGGGGAAGTCTGAAATTAAATGTGAAATAAGTAACATCTGTTCCCTTTTCACAGGGGCACGCTTATGGCAGCGGTCTGATATATACTCAGGGTTTCTCCATTTTCCAGTTTCATTGTTCTTAACCTTCACTTCAGCGTGGTAGTTAAGAATAATCAGAATTTAAATTACACAATTGCCCAAACCAGGGGCCATGTATAGCAGGTATCACATTCACTGAGTCTTAGAAGTCCCAGGCAAAGGTTGAAGCCGTGTCTTCCACTCAGGTGCAGCAGTTTTCACACCAGCTGAAGCAGGGAAAAATTTTCCTTCTCCCATTCCACGATCTGCCACGTTTAGAACAACACGGTGGATATGGCTGCCTGGCCACAGATTGCTGGTGGCATTTGGCTCAGATTTCTCACTATCAGGTAATAAAGTCCTCTTGCTACATAATGACAGCATAAAAATTATTCCCTGCTTCCTCTCTGGAGTGATAACTGGATATGAGACACAGCTCTCTACCGGAGTCCTGATGTGTGAGCTGCTACGCAGGGGGTCATGCGGGAAAGCCAGACATCTGCAATGTTAAATCACAGGGCAGACAGACCTACCCTGTCCTGCAGTTGCACACAGGCGGTGCGCCCTCAGGCACAAGGGAAAGCCCACAACACTATGTGCTGCTGCTGCTGCTGCTTTGTGTACCAAAAGGATGTTCTTCCTTCTTGCAAGCCTGAGGTCTCTCTCCAGCAGGTGCAGTTGGTCTCTGGCCAAACTGTACTGTGGCGGAGCAAGAGCTGAAGCCAAAGCATGCTCCACGTGCAAGGCTTGACAGGCTTCTCAAGAGAGGGATTATAGCATCTGTGCTGCACCTCAAGCTTTTTAAAATCCATAAGCCACACTTATGTAGTATAGGGAGATCCAGAATTTGGTCTCTGACATAGGGTAAGAAACACCTCTGCTGTAAACCAGAAAGAGCTGATCAAGTACACAGCCATTGTGCTGGTTCAGATTGGCCTGTCACGCAAGGCTTTAGGCCAGAGCAGATACCATCTGTACAAACTGCTCTATCTCTATGCCAGCTGAGAAATCCTCTGTCTTCCAGTTGCTGAGAAGAATCTGTCGTAGAAGTACAAAACTTGTGTAAATTCTCTGTCATGTGCCCTGCCAAATCTGACAGATTGGCTGGACTCTGCCCAGCCCAGGCACTCTGAGAAGGAGCCTTTGGAAGTGGTGGAAGATGGAGAGAAGGCTGCAGCAAGGGCCAGGATAGAGAACTAAGGAACAGCTCATTATTGAATGGAGGGAGCCAGGGAACACAACACTTCTCTGACTCTTGTTGCTCACAGCAGTGTGACTGCTTTCTGGTGATTTCTAAAGGCTTCCCAAGCAGCACAAACTAAAAAGGATAGTGTTTCTCTCTGCATGAGGCAAAAACACCCTTACATTTTCAGTCTTGGGAGATTCAGCCACCTGCTTTGCTACTTACACTTTTGTCAAAGTGCCCTTCACCACTAACAAGTCCCCCATTGCAGGGAAGGATATTTTTCAGGGGTCTGCATGAAGTAAAGGGCCAGACACTGTCGGTCTTCAATACCCTTTACTAACACATCATCCAGTTATAACCTGTTCATCAGTGAACTAGGTCTTCCACTAGTGAATGGTTTTTTCCATTTTTGTTGCAAACAATGCTGACTACCAAGCTGCCTTCTTGTGTGATCAGATTTTTGGGCAGAACTTGCCATTCAAGGACATACCATAGTCCTTAGAAATACTTGCCTCTCTTAGATTATTTCTGAAATTAAAAATTCAGTATAGGCAAGGAAAGGTTTGTGGTCACAGCTAATATATGTAAGAAACCAGTGCTAGGCACAGCTTTTTAGGGTTAGAACAGCAGATCAATGTATGCATTGGCCTGATATTTTTAGTTTGTTGTGAATATTAATCCACAAGGTACTGCTAAGAATATCCCTGCCTTCGCAGACTGGGAACGCAAAGGGATTCTAATTTTGAGGAATCATTTCCTTTCTGGTAGAAACAGCAAAGGGAGTCATAGCTGCCGTGACTGTCAGAAGTGGTACCAGACTGTATCTTTATCCTGTACAAGACATATCACAAGTAGACATTACTGGACTCAGAGCACTTTCTACTGCATTGTATCAAATGGCAGCTGCTGTATGCCACCATGTGTCAGCACCGATAATACCTGCAACATCAGGAGTGTGACACAGTTCACATGCTATCACCTGAGTCTGACGATTCGAGTTTCTTCCAAAAGGGATCTGCTGATTTTTGATAGAGGTTTCTCTAAGAGTAAAATGAATGGCATTTTAAAATATAGATGGGATTTGCATATTCACAAAGTGACTTTGAGAAATGGTCTAATTTCAAGGAATCATTTCACTACAGGCTTGGTCTTTGTTACAATTTCTTACAGAAAAGAATTTAGACAATAATTAAAATGGCTTTTAACATGGTTAAAAGAAATGGCTGTGGTGACAGATATAAACACTGCCATGTGACTGATTTTTCCTACCCAGTGTCTTCTTGCCTGCCCACATTAACAGATGGCCTACAGATTTGCCGGAAATTTTAATTATTTTTGAAGGTGACTCAGGATCTTTGCCTTAATCATGGGGGTGGTAGTGTAAGAGAGGCAACATACAAACATGGCGTCACCTCTGAATCTACGGAGACAGACATCATCAAGAAACACTCCTACGCTGGACATGACTATGCAAACCCCAAGAGCTTCTACATCAAGAATGCTCCAAGGTTCACTGTTTTACAATGCCACACCTGGGAGCTGTGAGAGAAGTGACCGATTCAGAGGTGGCTCCTGCTTTGTCCCTCAGAACTAATGCTGCATAAGCAGCTCCAACGCAGCCCTTGCTCCTCCCATGGCCTCCCAAGGTTGACCTGGAGGAGCTGAGAAGGAACAGGTCAACTTTCTTGTCATTTATCACAGGGCAGAGGAAAAGCTGATATCAAAAGCCATAAAAAACTCCAGGTTTTGTCACCTCATCTCCATATATCCCAGTACCCACAGTAGCAAATGGGCCCATCCTCTCTGCTCCAACTAGTGTGCTGGGTTCCCCTCAGCCATGCCTGGTCTCTGGGGCTTCTCCACCCAGCTGAACACGGACACGCAACTGTGATGAAGAACGGTACAAGTGCCAGTCCCAGCTCCTCTTCCATTTCTTCCTTCCCTGGCATTTTAGAGAAAAACTTGCAAACGCCTCATATCTGAGCTCACTGGGAATTTGAACGCTGATGCTAAAGGAACCTCAGTGGCAAATGGCATCCTCACGTGGGAATACAGAAGAGTTATGTAGAAGGTGGAAAATACCAGTAAGAAGTGCAATGAAAGGCATAATTTTCATTCTTCAGTATTGAAAGGCTAGGACTTAGGAAGTAAATGCAGTCCATCCCTTGAATACGGGGAGGATTCCTAGATTTGTATATTCATGGACTATAGAAACCAAGCTGCAGAAGTTTGTGCTTTTTGACCAGATGTTTTCCAGCAGGAAACTCTTCATCCTCAACAAGGGAACACTGTTGCAGAGCAGTGCAGCTGGAATGTCTTTTCCTGATCATTAGAATCTCTGGAACTGACCGAACAGACAGACAACACTGCATGTCATAGCAACTGGACACAGGTAGAACAAAGTGCTCTCTGCAAACAACAGCGTTTCAGACCACTGAGCCATTTCTACCACTTAAAAGGGTTTGGACCCTGTCCTCCATTAACTGGTAAATGTGGCAGAGCATCAAAACCCACGTGTGCTCCCAACAATATGTGTTCACTTCAATCAAATACTGAACTGCCACATTATGCACCAGTTGAAGCTTTTGGATGTGTTTCAGTGATAGCACTAAAAGGAGCGCATGGCAATAAGCTTGCCCTCAGGTCAGAAAAAAATAGATAACTGTCAATCAAAGAGGAATTGCCATAATAGATAGGGCAGCTGTAGATAAAAGAAGACAGTATGGCATACGTGGTTGCTGTTATCAAGGAACTGAGATTCAGAAGCAGATAAAATACAGCCTAGACACTGCAAAGAGACAGAGGAATGTGGAGCTGATCCTCACCAACTGAAGGGCTACTCGCACTCTCACAATTTCTGTATGCTTTTTATTCCCTCCTGGTTCAACTTCATTCCCTCTGTCTTAAATAAGCTTGCATTTCTCCCAGACAGACATTTCTCTATCTGCCAGGTGTAGAGACGGCAGATTGCATTATTTGGATTTGATAAAAAGGGAAAGCTGAATGCAGCCTTATCCATATATAGGTAATTGCCTGATAAACTATGGCATTATTTCTCGAAATGGCCAGGGAGATGCGTTAATGGGTGACAGAATCTCTCTGCACACAGTTGGGAAAGAGAATGGTAACATATTCAAAGCCTGGGGTAAGAAATCCATGTATTTCCATGCTCCCTCCGTGGTATAGCAAAGAGGTCCTCTCTCAAGTCTCACATGATGAAATGTAAAAGCAATAAAGTGCAGAGACAGCCAGCACATTTTCTGCATTGGAAATGCCTCTGGCTCCGAAACATACACCTTTAAAATGTGAGTTGCCCAGATCATCTTCCACTGAACCAGATACTGAAATCTCATCTGACAGTCTGCCAGCCACACACGCACACACACGCAAGCACATACACACACGCTCCTGTTCATACAAATGCATCACAAAGTACAATGTACTGTTTGTCACATACAGTACCACAGAAGCAAAGAGCAGGGAGACAGAGGTGACAGGCCACTGCCTCTGCTAATACATTTCAGTGTTAGTCACCATGTGCCCAGATACTTGGACTAAATGCTAAATTACACAATTTTCTCCTTCATTAGACATTGTTGCTTCTGGACTTGGCTCTGTCTCACTGTACTGTCTTCATGGGACTTTGTCATCAATGCTTACTCTACCCAAAATCAGAATTCTATCAGGAGGAAGAAATGTTCTTGCCAGCTTATTTGCTAGAGATGGGTTTTTCAACACAGTTATCAGCGCAGATGATCTCTTAAATGGCAGATGCACTATGATGTTAAATGTGTTTCATTTTAAAACTGAAGAAATTGATTTGCTGCTTTACCCGCTATTGCAGTGGGATGGTTTCCATGGATACAGTCTTACAGGGACTCTATTTTTCCCCTGTTGACAGCAGTACAGAAAGCTAAATTCTCATCTTCATTGTACAAGCATAAATTTGGAGTCAGGGGAACGATTCCCAGATTTAACCCTGAGAGCAAATGTTGGTTCCCAGTCTCCTTCAGCCTTGAATTTGAGATTTTCAGGGGAATGGTGATGGAGGGAAAAGAGAAGGGAAACAGTTTCTGTGGACATCAGCATGGGTTGAGGAACAAGACGTATGAAACAAACACAGTGCCTTTGTATGAGAAATGGAGAGAAGTCAAGGCAGAATGCAAACAAATTAACTGCTTATTCAGAGGCTTAGTGTCTTGTCTGACACTTAACTGCAAAAACACAAGTCAGGTTTTGGCTATAGAAGTTTGGCTATAGAAGACCATACAATTATCTGCTTGGGATTGGGCCAAGTATCCCCCCATTTGTTAAAATGAAGGGCTGAATCAGTTGTTACCATTCTGAAGAAAACCTGCTTCACTTCTGTTTTGCTGTGATAGCCAGGAAGGCATAAGGGCAGGAAGAAGGGGGAAGCAAAAAACTAGTACCCAGTTACAGAGCAGGCTTCTTCATTCAAGCAGGAGAGAATCGTGCCCCATCTGGAGTACAGTCATGGAGACACTGAATGCAAAGCAGATCCTCAGCTCGAGAATGCTCTGTACAAACCTGATGGTATCTATACTCATCAGCCAGCAAGCAAAAAAAGATTAGGAGGAAGAGCCTGGAAACCTCAGCTTTTTGGATCTCAAGTACAAAATCTCTAGTTCTGCATCAGAACATGCAGAGAGGGGCAGAACCAGAGTCCTCCAAACAACACTGCATCCTACCTCTGCCAATGGGCTGCAGTAGGTGCTTGGAAAAGGAGGGCCAGAAGCAAAGCAAATGGAGAATTTTGAAACCTGAAATAACCGACCTCCTATCTTCTTGCAACCAGCACTCTCTGAGCTAGACAGTGGCTCCTCCTGGATGCCTGGGTTTAGCATTCCCTTTTCCAAACTCACTTCAGCATATGAACTTCAAAGCCTTCTAATTTGTGTCACGAATCTTTAGTTTGTTTGGTGTGTGACTTTCAGGCATTTTTTACAATCTGATGTCTATTGTGCTGTACGTATCAGTTTTGCTTTGTAAAGCTTCCAAAATGTTCTTTTTGAATTTCCTCCTTTTCTGACATCTATTTGTCCCCAAAACAGGCACTGTCCCTTTTGTGGCCTGGCAACACTTGGGAGATTACAGACACTGTTGTGATTGTATATTCAGGGCAGAGGACATGCTTCAGTATGTAAGTCTGGGGTCTCTGTGTAAACAAAGACTGGTAGTCTAGGAAGACAGAAAGCACAGAAATCCTCAGCACCAGTAGATTTTGTGCATTTTTCTCCAAAAAAAAAAATAATATTTAAATCTGGCTAAAAAGCAAAAAAATTGACCATCACAGTGAACGGCATCAAGCACTGTTGTCAGGAGCTAGTGCTCATGAACAGTAGTAGTGCAGGGAGCCTGTACTCTTTTAAGGAAACATCCAAAATGGACACAGTTCCTCATCAGGTTTTTATGGAAGGCTCTTCTGTTTTAAGCAAACTCCCCTTATCAGTTCTTCAGGAAAGACTAGACTGTATACATCTGGTGTGGCGAGTTTCTTATGCCATTCAAATCATGGGGACTGCATCTCATTTACATTTGAAGGTGAGAAAGAGGTTAGCAGTTCTTGGACAGCAATACAGCTCAGGATCGAGAGAAGCAAAAAAGTACTGTACGTTAGGTTTTTTCCTATGGAGTAAGGCATTAAATCTAAGCCTCTTTCTACATACACTGTGGCAGGCCTATTCAGGTAAACCTTAAAAGATCTTGTGGCACTTAATGATAGTGGCAGCCAGTGATGACAACTGCACAAATGATACCATGATACTGCAGCCAGCAAGTTTCTCTCTTCCCACAATCAGCTGTCCTCTCCTTTGAGGTAATTATATCATCCGAGGGGAAACTGTCAGTCTGCAGGTCAAGATAGAGGGAAGATTACTGGAGATCCAAAAAAAAGGAAGGTCCTCTTTGTCCTTATTTTTGATTGAATGACTCTCATTTCACAACAGAAAACAAGGTAGGAAAATGCAGATTGTATTGTCCCATCTCCTCTTTACTAGTCTTCCCTAATTGTGAGACTTTCCTTTCCAAACCTATCTCTTTTTCCTTTCATGACAACTTTCCCTCTAACCTGCCCCAAACTGGCTCAACTCTTTCCTCTCACATGCTGTACATTCCTTCTGCTCCCTCTCGGCAACCAACCTACTTCAAAACCCTTTTCCCTTTCCCACATGCCTGCCGAACTGACACCTCCTTGCGGCTCATTATCCCTGCCAGACAATTCCCCCCCAACCCACCCCCGAGCCTGGAAACCCCTTTTCAGGCAGGTGGCCTCCTCCCCAGACTCATAAGATCCCTGCATCCCCAACTCACTGTCTGGGCAACAGCTGGGGAAGGAATTTCACACAAAGGAAGCAAAGCCATAATTTAGAACTGGCCCTTTGCTATCACGGGCTTCTCTCCTCCTCACTATTTCATTCTGCAGAAGAAATGTGCTGACTCTACAGAATCCCAACCTGCAGCATGTTGTAAATGATTATGTACAAAATGAAAATCGAGTGCTCAGCACACTATGAAGCAGACAGGCTTGCACAGCACCCACAGTGCCATGCCGGCAAAAGCCAGTCAAGCTCTGTTTAACTCCAACAGCAGCCCCAGAACTGAGCCTTGGGTTCTGTGCTTTGGTCACATTAATAGAGGTGCAGAAGGTGACTCAAGGACAGAGAGGTGGGAGAATCATAACGTAAGATTAGATAGGATTAAGGATTTTTGTGTCCCCCCCAAAAAACCTCTTTGTTATGGTTTTCCATCTCGGAGCCAACAGAGGGGGAAGAAATCAAGCCAAGGTGGCTTCTGTGCTGTGATATAGAACCAGGGAGATATTCCCAGAGAAATGAATGGCAAAACAAATTCTATCTGACTTCAGGAAGGATGGAGAGGGAGCCTTATTTACAGTAGGAGACAGCAGACAGAACATTGCATCAGAAATTTTCACAGCTCCAGCTTTTCAAGAGAGATTGTGCCCTCTGCTTTGAGCTGCACTTTTAGGAAATATTTGATTGGGTGTTAGCCTAAATTAACCCTGGTGTGGTTGCATTTCTGAAATAAGGGAAGGTTGTATTTTACACAAACATCAAATGGGGCTTGTCAGTGGCAGGAAAAACATTAAGGAGAAGAAGCAGCTCTCCTGTCTGTGTACTTTAAATAGAGGATACTGCAATTTGTGGCTTTTGGAGAAATACAACCTCAATTTCCCTTCCTTATCCATTTTGTCTTCCCATGAATATAAAGGCAAATTGAGTTTTGCTCTGAAAAAAGCACTAAGTAGACTGCTGCTATAGCAACCAACTCCTTGAAACCCATTTATAATTAAGATGGTGGTCTAACCACCTACAAAATACATCTTGCAAAAACCCCAAGTTTACAGGTTCCCAAGTAACAACTGAATGTTTTTACACTGAATCTATGTGATTAGGGCAAGTTTGTTAGGTTAGTTTGCAAGAGTGACTAGGTATTTGGAAGTAGTTTGCTACTGAGAAAGCAAAAAGATGCCAGGAAACAGCAGGGCTGCAATTTAAGGCTTTTTTTGCTAGCTTTCTTAAAGCTTCAATCAATAACAAGATAGTGCTTGAATCATCTCAGCTCTCAAAAGTACTCTTCTGTAAATCTGTAAAATTTCAGAACACCAAGTGAATCATACTTACAAATTTTCAAATGCTCTTAGCTTTTTTTCACAATTCAAAAGCTGTTTTACTTAAAATCTCATAGTAAAACTAATAATTTTTCTGTTAGAAAAAGGTATGTTAGTTTTCCCTTCAGTGTTTATTAAAGGAGATGACAGCTAGACTGTATGATTGAGTGCAATCGTTGAAATACAAATTAAGAATGAATGAAGATCATTTAAAATGACATTTATTGCCAGTTGAGGGCTGTATGATGCAAATGATAGAAACGTGAAGGCTTTATGTTATGAGATTTTATAGAGATAAACATATGTACAGACACTTAAAAGGAAGAATTCTCTTTATTGCTCCCTTGATCTCTGAACCTTACATATTTTGTATTACTAAAGATAGTGTACCCATCAGTGTATATAGAAATTGTAATGCCCTTGACCCACAGTGGTTCAATCTAATTGCCATCAAACTATACAAACATAAACTGCTGGGGCAGCTTATTGTTTCCCAAGTAAGACTCTATTGCAGCATGTTTCAAACTTACTTAAGGGCCATTCAGGCTTTGGAATATTAAAAAAAAAATTCAAAGATGAACCCAGCTTTTAAAAGAAGTCCAGAGACTTTCATTTAACTGAATAAAATTTAGCCTAAATATTGATTGTTCATAGTTTACTTCCATTTTTCTACTTTTTGTTTGTTTTCTTGGAAAATTTATGTTTTTCTCTTTATTTTCTCAATGGTTTTACTAGCCATGTTCTGTTTTATGGATCAGTAGTGACCTGAGAACCCCAAACTGCAAACTGCTGCTCTGCAGTGTACTTCTGAGACCTGCAAAAATTCTAGGTTTCATGATCAGAAAAGGAAGGTTCCACCTTTCTAGTCACCCTCCAATAAAAGCTTCTATTTTCTAGCTTGGTTCTACCCCTCATCAGTCACCATTGTCTACCATAACACCATTCCCATTCTGCTGTTCCTCTCTATGCCTTAATTGTGTTTTGGGGAAGCTGTATTTTTGCAAGGGCAAATCTGCAGTTCATTTTCAGCCCAACAACCAGTAAACACTATTAGGAATTTTGATTGATTTAAACTAATAGGATACTGCTCTTAATACCTGTGGGATTTCCTCAGAAATCAATTTCACTAATCCCCATCATGTCTATGCTCATATGAACCATGCTGCACTGAGCTGTGTTCTGTCTCCCCAGAGCAGCAAGATAGGATTCTTCCCTGAACTGAAATGTGACCTATGTGAGGAGGTATGCTATCTTCCTTTATTTGCTAAAGAAAAAAGGAAAAAGTCTATAATTGCAGTAACTGTTATTGGATAGTATTATTGGCCTAATCCTGAGTAGCAGTGTGACCTCAGCTGTATTTTGTCTTCTCTACAGATAGATAATTGAAATTCCAAGTTGCTCACACTGTCAGGCAGTGCTGGCAAACAAACAAACAAACAAAAACCCCAAACCCCCAACCAGTTTCTCCATTTCTTTATCCAACATTATACCTTACAGTTTACCAAAAGGAATGGAAAATGAGGCAATTCAAATGAATGTACATAAATCACGTGGCTGGGTATAGACTGTAATTTTGATTTTTCATCTAGCAAACATAAAAATCTTTATGCTGAAAGTCAACAGTGAATAACAAATCATTACATTTACCCTGGTTATATACTTCAAGCTTTAGAGATAAATTCTTGCAAGGTACAACCATTCGCCTGTAGGAATGCACTCTAAAACTATGTACTTTACTATTGCCACCCAGAAAAGGCCTGGGGGATAAGGGCAGGAGACAACCATAACAGAACAGCTATGTTATTTTTCACCTGTACTGAGAACCAAGCAAGCCAGCAATGTGCAATCAGCAAAAGGAGGAACACAACCCCCTGCAAGCCAGCACCACTTGACTTGGATAGGTTAGACTGTATACCAGATGGCCCTCTTGGCAATTCAGGAAGCCACTGATAGGATTCCAAAAGGGAGGTGGTGCCAGACCTCCTGCACTGAGCTACAGTTACTGCAGCTGAGCTGACACTGAGGAAGTTACAGCAATGTTGCAACCTGTATAATCTTAAAAAGGGCAATGAAAATTTTTATGAAATACTGGTATCTCGGAAACCTACAAGTGAAACATTGGCAACAACATAAGCAGCACGATTTAGCTATCTATAGGCACTTATTTTGTTATACTTCTCAAGATCTCATACCTCTTCCCTGCACATGCCCAGGATACACAGGCAACGTGCAAGACAGTTGGTCCTCTCCAGTCAACACAACATCTGTTTCTGTGTTCCTATGAGGCACAGCTCTCTTCAAGTGCTGACAGCTCTCCATTATTTGAGCTTCTCAGTGGGCTGGGAAGACCTGGAGAGTGGAAAAAAACATAGATAATATGGGCTCTTGGGAAGGCATTGCAGTAGGACCAAATGTTTTTTGCATGGAAGAACTTCCATCTGGCCTGGCCTGCCATAGCAGCTAAGAAATGCAGACAAACCTACGTTCTGGGAGAGTATATCATCAGACACAGCATGTTCCCACACATTGACATTGTGGGGCACCTTAGCTAGCCCTGCGTGCACAGTCTGCTTAATCCACAATCTGAGTAACTGTCCCCAGATCATGGAGCCTTAACTGTAATTGCAAATTCACTGGTCACCTCTGATGCCATGCAGTGATTTGCTGAAAAGCGCTGTTCCTTACAGCCATGCACCATCTTTTTACATCCCCTTTCCACAACCTGCTTCACTGCCCAGCCATCTCATGGCTTCTTCATGCTGGCACACCTGTGGGATAGAGTGGGCGCAGACTTTGGCCCAAGAATCACAGTGCTGAAAATCAGCCGAATTGTTTAGTCTTTGAAGCTGGATCTATTAATAAATGCACTGTTAGTCACTGTGATTTCTGATGGGATGCTACATGTATTAAAAGAATGAATGCTTCATGTAGCTTCCAATTAGCTTGGAAATGTTTTCTGGTTCTTTGCCTAGAAGGATTTAGACAACGGTAGCATTGTTAGCAATGAACTGCCACCTCCTAATGTTGAGTTACAAGAATTAGTGGGTTAGTAAACCAATAATGACCTTCTTTTATTATTTTTTTAATTACTCATTACGCTTTTGAAAAATGCCATAAAAAAGATATTTTAAATTAACAGAAATTGGGACAGTATGTATTTAGAATAGATGAGTTAATTTGCAACTCTATGGCAGCAAACTATTGCTCAGAAAAAAAGACAGGATTCCTAACTATGTTTTAAGACTGTTTTCCCCATTGGTCTGTAACAAACCAGTTCAGCAAAACCAGCCTTTTTTAAAGAAAACTGCCTTTTGGCAGTTGTAGACCCTGAGCACTCTCCATTAGGATGTGGTGCCAACTTTTCTTACTTCTAATCATCAGACTCAGCCTCTTCGCAATTCTGTTCTACTGCCCTGCTTCTGTTGCCTCTTTCATCTTTCTTAGCACTGATTCCTTTCTGCAGGAGGGGAAGAGATGCAGGGCTGACGATAACATTGCGAGATGCAGCGTTAACTTTATGTGCTGCCCCCAGGAAACAGGTTGCAGAGGGAATGGTTCCTTATCCACCTCCCTCTGTCTTTTCTTGTACATTGTTTGGACACTAAACCGTACAACTTCCAGGAAGGGACTTTCAGACCCTCTCCTGCTGCCACTGGTGCATCTGCACTCCTCTTAACTCTATGTCTCTTTGCCTCAAAGCAGAGAGAGCACCTCACCCTTAACCTGACCTGCAGGCGTTGTGATGGTGTCTCAGTCCTCATGTTATTTAATCAGCTGAGGAAATCTATAGAAAGTATTCTGTCATCTAATAAGAACGTCATATGGCAATCATCCATATATAAATCAATAAACTTCCCCCAACAGCAATTTATCACCCACTGTATCACACAGCAATCCACTTAGTGTTATAATTAAAAGCACAGACATTTAAAATGAGCACAATACAATGATGAATAATGGCCCAATACAAACCATTTCATAGTGGAAAAAAATCCTACCTCAAAGAGAACTTTCTCTAGCACCCAGGAAGAAAATCCTTAAGTTGATTAAGGGCCTAACTATTATCAAGTCAAGCGATGTGAACATTGAAAACCTTGCTTTACTATGCTTTCAGACAGAAGATTCCTGACTTTTTACAGGAACTAGTTACTTAGTTCCTTAGAGATAAGTCTGCTGTGACATAAATATCCAAAGCAGCATAATCAATTGAAAAAAATTCTACTAAGTTATTAATTGACACACAGTATATTTCTTCATGTTTTTGGGGCATACCTGAAAAATCTGTCTCAGTGAGAATAAAAATATGTGTGTTCATCCAAAAAATCAGAAAAGTTCATTGCTGTAACTTTAATTTCTTTCTTCACTTTTCCACCTGTGCAGTTCCCATATTACAGTATTGGGAAGATAATAGGTAAAGTCTTGTTATTAGAACACTTTGCCAATTTTTCAGGTATGCTTTCAAATTTCCCTTCCATTAATTGGCAAAACTAGTAATTTCTCCAACTTTAACTGAAAATTAGAGATTTCTCAAGTGGCTTATTTAATGGGCAGTGGTGTTACATCTGCTTCCTCAAGAAAACTCACTTCTACTTTCCTGTAACCACTGTTTGATCTCTCTTCATGCAGATTTCCACATTTAAAGTTGTTACTGGTAATAGGCTAAACTCCCTTCTACTGAACAATGCTAGAGATCAATCCAACTTTAGGGAAAAGCATAAACCAACCAATGCTGGCTAACAACGGATCTGATTTTCCTTAAAGGGCTCAGGCCTTTCTTTAAACAGTCTCTTAAGAGGGGAAGGGATCACATGCAACGGATTTCCTTCTGTTTTGTACACCACTGTCAAATACCTTCCAAAGTGGCAAGTCTGAATTAATTCTTAACTTGGCAGTATTTCTTAACCACATTTCCATGAACATACATACCTAAGAGTATAAAGTGCACTGAATGATGTCCTTCACTGATTTCTGGAAGTGTTGCGCATTTCATGCCACAGTAGCTAACTGAACACATTCACAAAATCTTTGTGTATGTTTTTAATCAAAATTCCAATTTTGGAAAACCTCTGCTTATCTCATCCATGGTATCAATCAGGTTCTCTTCAAAGGGTTTTACAGAATAGCAAGGCACAAAGGCTTAGACTCAATTTGTAACAAAAACATTTAACAGAAATGACAAGATTCTGCAATTTCTTCACAGTATTTCACAAGGCCGAACTTATACCTTTTATAACTCAAGAGTCTGTCTAAGGAATTCTGTTCTCCTGAATGAGATAGGAAGAGAGGTAGAGACAGTTATGACAGACAGAAATAGGCAGATTTTTAGGATGGATACTTTTATTAGTAGATTTGACACTAAACTGACGCATTTATGTGAATATCCAAAATATCCATATTGGAGGAGATGAAAGTGACATTTACCTTCTCCCCAATAGTGACCAGGAGTAAATGCTTATGGAAGAGAATAAAAATAGGGCAACTAGTGGTATTAAGCTATCTAAGCTAAGGGAAAACAATATTCATGCCATTGTGTTTAATAAACAGACCGATCTTCTATGAGCTATTTAGTCTCATTTTGAACCAATACATACTTTTGGCTTCTATGACATTCTGTGCTAATGAATTCTACAGTTTAATTTTGCATTGTATGGGAAAAAAAGGACGTACTTTACATCTACTGCCTCATGAATATTTGGGAGCCTATTATTCCCTGTATTCTGTGAAATAATGAACCGTCCCCTTCTCACCAACAATGTACCATACATGGATTATGTTCACATTCCTAACAGTCTTCTTTCCGAAGTAATACACAAACATGCATACAACAGGAATATTAACTATGCTCCTTGAAATTCACACTACTTACTTATACAAGTATCTTAATATTTCTCATCAGGTCATGAAAGCATAGCAGTATGCTATGCCCTACTGGAATTGAAGTGTCATATGATATCACTTTCTCTTCTTTCTCCTCCAACTTTTTGTTAGAAATTTTAGCCATAAAACACAGAAAATCCTCCTCACTGTGTCCTTCTAACCTTCTAAGTGACTTTCTGAAGGGGATGCAAATGGAAATTTCGAAACGTGACAAATTATTCAGTTACGATATCTAAGTAGCCAGTTTTCATCTTTTAAATAAAACAGGATGTCCGCATGACAATGTAGTGGCCTCTTAATGATTCATCTGCAAGAACACAAATGCTTACTAAACACAAATCACAACTGTGTAAGTCATCTGCCTTTATCAAGTAGAGTTTCCCTTCCCGAGAAGGTAAGAAGAATGCCATGTTCAGCTGATTGTGTTGCAGTTGGGCACCCTTGGACTTAATTTCCCAGATATTCCAACGCATTCTACATTCACATCATTTAATGGACATGCAAGTTTACAATAGACTGTGTCCTGATTTTTGGACATGGGGGGAAGGGCAACAAAACAGCCTGTGCTGTGGTTATGAGATGAAAACAAGTCAGTGATTCAACATTTTCTGACAAAGTGCTGGATGAGCAACCTTAATGGGCAGTCAAGATGATGGTAAATCGCAAGACAGATTCTTAGGTGTGATTAAGGACTGTAAATCCAGTGGATCCTCTCTCCAAAGACTGCCTGTGCAGAAAGGGAATACCTGGATGGCTAAGAAAAAGCATTCAACAGTATTATAAAAAATTGGCAACATTTCTGGGTCACGCATTCATATTGGCCAACTTCCAGTTGGCAAAGCAACTCTATAGAATCTGAAACAAGAGAGCATCAGAGCAGACTTCGTCAATGACTTAAAGGGAGGAATGGAAAGATGACACAGAAATACTGTCTTCTCCATTCAATGCAGTGCTGGGCACAGCTCGAGTGTCAGCGCAGAAAACTCAGCTGCACTTGTGCTTCCATCTTTTTGTTTACCTCTGGGTTGAACTTGCTTCTGGAAGCAGGTCCAGTAACACTATAGTACCTTGTGTGTTTTCCATCATTATCCAAGCAGATCTGCCTGGATTCAACACCTGTGGCTCACTCTACCAGGATCCTGGTAATAACTGTTTACAAAAAGACCCACCAGTCTTCACACGGAGATGGTGTGTTTAGCATTTAGTGTTAGAAAAAAAGCATAGTGTCTGAAAAGAAGTATGTTAAACGACAGACGGGTTTGCAGAATATCTAACTTAACATGAGGTTTTCACCTAGCAGAAAAGCCAAGGATGGCTTAACTTCTTTAGCATTCTACAGGAGTCTGTAGGAGACAGTCATTTCCCTTCAAAAAATGAGCTCATCTCTCAACATAAAATCTGCTCCACAGTTCATAGCCCTTGTGATCCGTTGCACTGCATCACTGGCAATGCAAACTATCCAATCTGGCAGGAACCTGGAAGCTACGAAGCCCAAAGGAAATAATTTGGGCATTTGCCCTTTGCTTACCCTGAGCTGTTTACCAAGGCTTGTCCTAGACTGCCTCATTGTTTTTCCTTCCTGTTTTTCTAAGAGACTGCTATTAAGTTAAACCCATATAGCCATACAGTCAGTTCTAAATAACAGGGTCGTAAAACTTAAATAACTTAGTACAGTCCAGACCAATTGCTGGTTTTACGTCATGAACACGGCTAAACATAGCACAGTAAGACTTCCTTCTCCCTTCCTCCCCACTCCACGCATGGCTGACAGCTGCATTTGTCAGATTCCCAGCCCTGACAGTTAAAAAAAGAAGTTAGCTTCCAAAATTAAAATCACCGCCTTCAGCAATGTGAACAGAGTGACTTACACTAGTTAAGACATAACTCTATATTCATCTCTCTAGTTACCTGCATGATGTAGTGAACCTAAAAACAAGTTTTGAAAATAGATCTTTCTAAAATACACCAAAAAAATTAAATTCTTAGAATAAAATCTTAGTTTTACTGGGATCACCATTTGCTGTCTTAGCTTGTCAGAGGCAATTGAGCTTCTTTAACAGAGAAAAGCATGATCTATTGCTGGAGTTTGTCTAACAATATACAAAACAAAAATACAATGCCAATACTTTAGAATCCTGCAGAAACTGTATTTTAAAAAAACACCCTACCAAAATCGATCAGTTCTAAACTGCAAGCTCAAAGCACAAGACCTTAGCACCATGAGTGCTTTTCCTTATAGACCTTACAGACCATGCAGACTAAAATTTGCAGTCTTGTGTGCCTAAACTTAGATTTTGAAAGCAGATCCAAAATTCCGACCCAACCTATATATTTCAGCTGTACATATTCTATCAGACTATAAAACAGGGAAATTCTAATACATTAGTCAAGAGGTGAAGGAATTGTTGAAATCATCCTGTCATTGAACTAACTGCAGGCACAAGATGGGCATTAAGTAGACCAGCTCATCAATAATGGAATATGGAGACTTTCAACACTAAGTAGGTCAGTGGAACATATTTCTATTTTACCCTTGGATAGTCACTCAGCAGACTACTCACAGTGAACTCAGACTGGCTCCTTTCTCTTCTTACCAGACAGTCTTCAGCATCACAAAATTTACCAAATCCTCCCATCCCTGTTGAGTACTTGTGATCTGAAAATGCACGAGGACTGAAGCTGGACAGTTGAAGGCCTGTCATCCAGGAAGGTTGTGTTGAGAAGTGCATTGATATTGCTTATTCTGTATCAGTTAGGGGTGTGTAAGGAATTAATCCTGTGTGGCTGCTAAAAGGTACAATTCTGCATAAATCTAATCCCAATTTGCTCTATTAAATGGAATGACTCCTATCAACAGACATTGCAGAGACTGTTGCAAATCTATGGAGATTTTTCCAGAGGTTTGAGTGGGTTCTAAATCAATACCTAACTGACTAAAACATTATATTTTGAGATACTTATATGAAGCAATACTGATAGCTGTGTTACTTTTGGTTCTTTGGCTAAGAAAATACCAACAGAAGAATGGAAATGCACTATTTTGTAAGTCCCACTTTTCTGTAGAGGCTGTAACGAATGAATTTGAATAATTTCAGTTAAAGGAAACTTGCTTTTTCTTCCTCTTCTCAAATTGTTGCTAATGGGATATAAGTAGAAAGCTGCCCAGTCAGCCTACCAGATACTTGCTGAGTCTGTGCTGAAAAAATTTCAAAGTTGATAGAAAAGGAGCTGTCCAGTTCAAAGTCAACATCATCCAGCCCTGCAGGAGAGTAGCACAAGCAGAAATGCAGAAGCAACTGTCTATTCAAAATTCAGGGCAACCATGACATCTAATACCTTCAGTAGGAATGCTGTTGATTGATTAACAGAAATCTGCAACAGGATTCTTGCTGGGTACATTAATAACCAGCCAGGAGATCTCATAGCCAAAGGCAGTGTAGAAAGCCAAAGATATTATTAATCCCTGAAAAGATTTAATAGGCATTATTTTTACTGCAACCAAACTCAATAGGAAAAGCAAAATCAAACAAACTTCTTACTTCTCTAGGGCTACACAGATAGTAACATCTCAGTGTGGCATACCACACATAGGAAGACTGAGGGATTCAATAACGTAGTAATTATAAAGACCAGATATTAGTTAGTCTGGTAATTTCAACTGTTAAATAACATTTTTAATTTGGGTTAGCATGGGCACGAGCTAATACAGAACACATCGGTTGTTCTCTATTGATAAATTTCACTGACAGTATCACAGTTACATTCAGAGAAAACAAAGTATATTCCTATCTCCTAAATTATACAAAACATTCCTTATTACTTCTGTTAAATCAAAATATTTATTGGAAAATACGTTCAAAATTAATAAATACTCTAGAACATAAAAATTTTAAGTCTAATACATTTGCCACCCCAGAACACTTTTCATTTGTTCTCCTCACTCTTCTTAACTGAACAAGTAACTTAGTGAATAATGAAAATAATCTTATTGTGCAGCTTTTAATCTATTATTCAATAGCTAAAAGGAAAGTAAAAACCACCCTTTCTATCAATAATTCAGCTTCAGTGCTAATGCAGCCGTTCAGCTGCCCCTCTCACCAAGACCTCATGCATTTTTAATGTTTAGGTTCTTTGTTAGGAGGTCAAATGTGTGAATTGTGGTTAGAAACACAGTTACCTGCTGTGGGAAGGTCAACTAAAAAAAATATCCTATTGCCAACAAAACAAATTAGACTGGCAGGACTGTAAAGTAAAACTGCACGGTAGGGTCCTCAATGCCTGACTTTGCTGAAGACTAGGAAAATAAAGTCCAACTGCCAACACTGCCCTGACAGTCCTGGCTGGTAAAGAACCTGGAGCTCGCAGCAGTCCTAGTGAAGTGCTGAACAAACTTCAGCTGGCTTTGTCTGATGATGTGATACAGCATGTGTCCTCCTTCAGCCTCTCCTGCAGTTACTGTTAGTTAGTCTGTCTGGATCCAAATCCAGACGTTGGACAGGTGCTCTCTCCAGAGCACTGTAGACAAAGGTCAAGGATCTTATGACAGCAGTGTTTCCCTCATATTTTTACTGGTTTGAATGGTACTGTAGTTTGGATACCTGGCACTAAACTTCAAACCTGGACTGCCTGGACCAGATGTCAGCATCTAATGACTCTACCTGGTTTCTTTAGCTTTACTTCCAGAGAGGTATTTTTAGAGAATTGCTCCTTAAACACCACAATAGTTTCTAAAGCCCCAGAGGTATAGATGGCTTCCTCAGTCTACCTTTCCTGCAGCGTGTGAATCAGGCACTCGGAAGAAAAACAAGAACTTTGTTAGCAAGGTTTTTTTCATCTGCTAATAACCCCCTTTGAGAGTGTAATTTTCTCTAATAATACATTTATCTTCTTCAGAAAAGATTAGCATGTCAAAAAGCCTCTTCAGGAGGGCTCCACAACCTCTGAGCTCAGACAGGCAGCATGTCCTGTCAAGGGTGGCACAGAAAACTCCTCTGAGTTGACACTAGAGAGACCTATGAACTTTTAGACCTCTCCCTTGAAGCAGTGCAAGTGAGCCTGGCATCAAGGAGTTGCTATTATCTTTGCATGCCTTCCTATTCTGTTGGATGGAGGGGTTCTGGTACAGAGATGGGCCCCTTCCCACGTGTTCCTGGAATAAAACATTCCTCTGCCAGTATGAAAGTCTCATTCCTCTGCCGAAGGGTCAACAAGTTAGCTGAAGTTCTGAACTGGAAATGGTTCCATTTTATTTTTACCTCTTGGAAAACTCGACATGACTCAACACTTTTTATGACAGAAAAAGTGAAGGATTTGCCTTATTTCATCATGGCTCAAAATGAAGCCAGTAACATTGTATGTAACACTTGGCAATTTCTCTCTAGCTTTGTTTCTTGCTGTCCAGCCTTCTTCAATAAGAGGAAGTGAAATTCGTTTGTTCCTGAGAGTATAAGCATTCATTTTAAATCTGGAATTGTTCCAGATGGAAAATTAGGCTTGTACCTCTGCGTGTCACATCACTGCTTCACGTACATTTCCATTGCAGTGAAGCTTAGCAAAAACTTACATAGATCTATGTAATGGTCGCTTACTAACAAAACAGTATCACCACATTTGGCCTTATAAATACACTAAAGAGGTAAAAATGAGCAGGACTTTGTAAGCTATAGCATCAAGGTTAGCTGACCATAGAGAATATTCAGGCAAGAGCCAATTTCAATTTCAGTTTTGCAAAATCAAAGAATAAAGATCATGTAATCATGTCTGTTGCTGCCATGCCCACATATTCCAGACGTGAACGTCTGACTTCCTTCCCCTTTACCCTCCTTCTCCCCTCATGTTAAGTGCTGTATAAAGAAAGACCAGTTTTTGAGTCTGTATTTGAAAGGGCTAGAAATTATGTCTAGAAATGACAATGCAAAGCAAACACCCACAGATGGATACAGACAGATAGAAGAGTACAAGAAAAATGAGAGAGTACCAGTCGGCCTATCAGAAACAGAAGTGTCATCTAGTGTTATCATACTTTTAGGGATGGACTTCCAAACACAAGAAGTCCCATAGCACAAAATATTAAATTTCTTCTTTGAAAATGTAACAAGGAGACAATGCAGACTGGTATTGTTGACTAATCATAAACAAGAATCAGTATTTACGTAGACTAGCATACAACTGACAGGATAGAGATTGGCCTTCAGAAGCCTTGGAAGGGAGGTCAGCCAGCAAATGATGGATGTTACAGAGTAAGAGAAATGAGGGAAAATACGCAGTGACAGGTATTTGGGTTAGCATAACCAGACAGAAAAATACGCGTTTGTGATAACATTCTGACTGGATATGAAAAGGCAAGACTGTGCTTATGAAGGCCAGAGGAAAGGGGAATTTTGGTACCTTGGAAGTAATATGAACAGAACATGAATTACAGCCTTAGTCATATGGAAAAAAGGATTTTATGCACAGAATAGACCAGATGCAGACACAGTCTGGAGGTGAGAACAGAAAGAGAATTTTGAGCCGAAGAGCACTGCAGTGACTTGCAGGATAGTGGGTTGTATCCAGCAAAAGAAAAGGAGTGGGCTCAGGAAAACTAAGTGCAAACATACTTAGGTCAGTTTGGTACTTACTAATGATTGTTAGGGTCTTGTTTGCTGACCCTAACTTTAGCAAGTCAGGAAATACACCGTAGATGTGCAACACAAAGATGACGCAGGATTCACTGCAACCCAGACTGACTGTGCCCTGCAGACATAGCCAGCTTGTACTTAGCAATCAATGAGCCAGATGCAATTGTAGCATTGCTAACTGCCTGCAAATGGTATCTTTTTTTAAACCTGAAGAATTTGAGAGACTGTATTGCATTCATTACCATTTCAATCAACAGCAGCACAATGCAGCACTGTCAAGATTTAAATGAGTATCCAATATAAATAATCTGAAAGGCTCATGATAGCTAGGGGAAGAGATTATTTACAGACTATTTTATTATAGGCTTCCCATTCGGCAAAGATTTTGCACGTGTGAACTTGTCCCATGCATCAGACATAGATCTGTGCAGGCAGCCTTTTCATAAAGAGAGATAAGAAAAGAAATAAGGTTGAGGAAGGCGTAATGGAGGCATGGAAAATTGATTTTCAGACTGTCTGTGACCTTGACTCAGAGGTTGAATGTGAGCTGTGAAGCAGACAATTAGGATGGGAATAAGCTACAGAGAGCAAAACTGCAAACTTTGTTTGCAATCAGAGACTACAGACAAATTCTGACAGCCTGACCCTGCCTCCATAATCAAGTGCACTAAGCATGTGATGATATTTTAATTTGCAGGGACAGTTGGGTACTTACAAAAACACAACAGAGTTCAGACACTATTTCTCTTAGAGATAACATTTTAGAAGGATGTTATTCAAGTCACTTGTGATGAAAAAGGGGGGGAAAAAAGGAATATAAATTTCTATACAAAATATCCGTTATTTTATCACATTGTGATAATTCCATTTGTTCACGTGCTTACGAAATACTTCCACTAATTCTTCCTCTGGTCTGAAATTTTTTAGGATGGTTCTGCAGACATGGAAAGATTCAAAGAAAGCATGTAGTCTTGAAGGTAGAGAGAACACTATCTCTGGTAAACTACACGTGATGCAGTTAAGAAAGGCAGGGAAGAGTGGCTACCTAACATTTGGAGTTTGCTGCTGAATTATGGGGAATACAAACTATCTGAACAGTTTGTTCCGAACTGCAGAACAACCAGGGACCACATTACTACTACACGACTATGTTTCTCCAGCAACAAATGGTTAGAGAGGCTCTGTCTTTTTCTTTCTTTCTGTGACTTTTCTGTTGTGTAGCTTGGGGAAAGGAGGGGCTAGCAGGTTAGGCTGGGTCCTCACTCAGAATGCTTTGTCAGCACAGGTATTATGTAGTATAATATTATGCAGTATATTATGCTAGCACAGCATTCTAAGGCAGATGCAGCTTACAACAGCAAAAAAAGTTTTTACAGTGTAACTTCTTAATTCCCTGGGAGTGACAAGTCATTTTTTTTTAACACGAGTGGCTTCTGTCAACATTACTGTTTGTCAGGTCACACCCCAGTGTGCTGATCTGGGCATAACTGTGTCACAGCAAACCCTGTAGTACAGTCCTGGCCTTTGAGCTACAGAGGGACCTCTGCTCTACCTAGAAAACACTGCTTTGGCTTCTTAAGACCTCTAGAGTGGCATATAAAGGCTGGAGAAGGACAAGGGGTGTGCACAGGATTTCTTTTCTGTCTAAAGCTCATTCTGGCACAGGCTGAGAATCCGAGGTCTACAAGCAAGCAAAAATGCACAGTGTTCAGAGATATGATGTTACATAAAAGACTGATTTACAACATCAAGATACTTTGGCCCTTGTGCAGAGTTTCTCTTAACTCCTCTTAATTCATTGCACGGCTGCAGTCTTTCTATGCAGGTGGTCAGTCTTCAGCAGAAACCCACTATTGCCAGTAGTATTGGGAGTTTCCTACAAAATGTGCTTCTGAATAGAAATCATATTATTTATTTTTATCACTGTGCAATAGTGTGCTGAAGGCACTATTCTGAAATGATACATGCTCTGAGAAACTGAAGTGACTGGGAAATGAAAGTCCTTCCTGCAAAATATTTTGTTTTTTAAAAATTGGGCCAGTTCATTATTACAGTATTTTAAAACCACACTTTTCATGGAAAGGGAGTTTCTGAATATCTCTAAGGCAGGTCACTGAGATAGATGATCTGTTTGTTTTGTGCATCAATTCTGTTATGATCAATTCTGCTCTACTAACTGGCAAATCTTCCAGGTAGTGATGCATTTTTCCTATTCTCCTGGAAGGATTTTTTTTGTTCCAGTAAAAGTGAATTTTCACAAAGAATATTTAAACTTTTGAAAAGTAGTGTATTCCTCATCTAAAAATCATTCCGTCAGAAAATTCCCAGCTAACTTCTAATCTGCATGACCAGCTGGAGCAATTAGCTCTGCGTGATAGCAGAGCTATTAAATAACCTTGGCATCAAGGTTACAGCAATTCAGTGGCCAGGCTAGACAAAGAATGCTTCAGGGTATTCCCTCATGATCGAAACAGCTCCTACAAAGAACCTGCCTCAATTTCCCTTTCTCACTGATTAAATTAAGTTAATCAGCTTTCTTTCCTTTTTTCTTTTTTTTGAGGGGGGAAGAAGCATTGAGGTCTCTATTGCTGTCCTAACTGATGCTGTTATTAGTCTTCCAGATCTGACTTCATTGATTTAGAATCTCTTCCTCCTGTCCCCCTTCAAATGCAATCAGCAGGCTTTTCTCCTAGCTTGGAGCGTCCATATTAGCCCAATCTTTCCTCAGATATGTGGTTGACTTCACTCATTTAATCACTCTCAATTCTGAGGCTGATAACACAGACATATCTTTGTCCCAGATGAGAGGAGAAACCTTATAATGCAAGATTCTCCATGCCAGGCCCTTAAGGGACCAGTGGCCCTACATTCTAACTTGCCCCTGACATTAATGACTCCCAAGACACTCCTCTCTCTAGCAGAGGCTACATCAAATATTTTTAAATAGATTTCCTTGGGCACATGAGCAACTGATTTTTCAAAACATCCCTTCTGGCCTTAAAGGGCCAATGTTCTGCTGCAGTGAACAAAAGATTGAAATATGTTCCTCAGGTAACCTCTAGAAAACTGTATGACGAAAAAGGAAACTAACCAAAAAATTCAAAGCATGCACAATGAGGCTTGAAAATTCAACTGATAAATGAAAAAGTCACACCAGGAACAAGAAAAATCATCAAATGTACTTGTAGGAGGAAGAAATGCTAGTCAAGACATCACTGAGACTACCTCACAGTTTTAATTTGCAGGTACAGTTGAGATGTCATGAAAACTGCATCATAAAAGGGGAGCTGCTAGAAGGAACTGATTAATTAAATAATATCAGTAAAGGCTGAGCTGATATTCACCCATAAATTCTAGGGAATCTCTAGACGAAATGATTGAGCTGCCTAGGAAATATTAAAAAGTCAGACATTCGACAAGAGAGCTGGACTTAGCAGTACGGATGGCGGCCTCAGAAACTACAGGTCACAGAGCCCTCCTGCACTGCCAGGCACACTGTCAGGAGCGGAAAAGCCAGCTGCCAGACCCACCACCCTGCTGCAACCCATTCGTGTTCGACCGACTGGTACTCCTGCTCTGCCGTGCCACCCTGTGCTCACCAGCTGACAACACACTGCTCCGTGAAACGAGTGAACTGCACAAGTAATGTAATTATTAAAGTCCTTCTGCCTTAAACTTTCTGAGACCATAACAATGTACACAGCAGTCTATGACAGGTGACACAGCTATAAACAGCCCACATGAATACTGGAATGCTGTACTATCAAAATCCTTTCTGTACTCTTGTGAAGGCCAAGATGCTTATAGATGTTTTCGGATTTTTTCAGTGATTACAGGCAGAGTTTTGAGTTCATAGCAATTGAGATCATCAGGTAAGATCTGCATGGTGGATATTTCTCACGATTGCTACCAGAACCATTGTCTTGTCTCCTGTCCTTGTCCTCTGGGCTGTCAAGCAGCATGTCCCAGGGCCCAGAGCAGAGAACACCCATTAAGAATGTTCCTATCCTGTTACCAACTCTGAAGCTCATGTGTAGTACTTTGAATAAGCACATCACCACCCTGAGTCTTTTACTTACCTCACTGTAAGATGGATATGACATTTATTTCACCAGAGTGACAGGGCTTTGGTGTGATTTTTCACAGCAGACAAGGCTTTAGCGATCTGAAAACTACAGTACTTTAACGAGCTGACAGAAAAACCTCTCTGAAGACAGGGCACAAATTGGGAGCTTAGCAGAGTACATTCAACAGAAAGAAGTCCCAGCAATCCAAACAGCTGAAGAAGGACTTTGCATTTAGTAGCTTTTCATATCATTTTTCCAGGCACATTCTAAACCTCTTTGCTTTTTTCAGGGACTACCAACATTCAGGTTGCGTGGGGATTTTCAGGTGCCAAAACTCTCTCATTCTTGGCAATCATCCTGACTGACTTGAGGCATGGCAAAGAGGCTGTGCTTGTTAGCGAAAAATCTTAGGAACAGCACAACTTGGGAGTCAACCTGATAAATTCCTCACTGTAATCGACCTGGCCTCATCAATTCCGGCATACAAAGCCCAACCACGAAATATATCTATTACGTAAAAATAATCGCAGCAAGGACCCCGCTGCCTGAGGCTGCTGTACCAGAGCCACACGGAGGTAACGTACCCAGGGTTTGGAAGCCACTAGGTGTCAGAGCTCCACCGGCAGTCCCTTCGCTTCGCCTCCCGCGGGGAATCCTGCATCACCGCCGCATCCGGGGCTGGACACGCTCCGGCAGCTTCCCGGCTGTCCTGCACAGTGCTAGAGGGGGCAAATTGGTTCATCAGTCACTTTTAACCGTGGAAAAACAGCTTCCAGATCAAGGAAAATAAACTGTAGTAAGCTTGTGAATATCACAAATTCCTGTGCTGGCCTGCCAAATACTGCTGCAGTATTTGTGTTTGGGATTCTGGAAGGATTAGGCCTCCTCCCTGCTTGGGGAGTGTGCCTGGGTCAGGGGAGCGGGTAGGAATGCAGCTATTGCCAGCCTCTGGGCACAAACTGGGGAGCCATTTATGCTACTGCCTAGGGAAGCTGACAGACTGGTTGTGTACAGGAGACCCTACGCATAAGTTCCTGAGTAAGAATAAACACTAAAGAGTTGAAGGAGTACAGAGGTGTCTTCCATTTATAAAAACTGAAATGTAAATAAAGCTAGTAAGAGGGCAATAACTATTTTTTACTTAAGTAAGGCCCCTACAAACACATTTGAAGATTTTTCTTGTTTCTGGTGTGACTTCTTTTATCAATTGAATTTCTAAGACTCGTGGTACATGCTTTCTTAAGAGCTTGCACTGAGAATGTGTTAAAAGTGAGCTCCTGCTGATACAGAGGTGACTTTGGTGACTGTGTCCCCTCAAGGGGATGCCCTGCTGTGTTCCTCAGGCAGGCTGCCCTCCTCTGCCTGCCCAGCTACATTTCTGTTGCCTCCTCCTCACAATAGGCAGAGGTTAGCAGCTGGCACGGGGGAATCGAGACTGCAGCAATAGCCATACTCTGAATTACATCTGCAAGAGCTCCTAAGTCTCAGTACACCAGAGAGGTCCATCCCAGCTGATCTGGTATTAATTTTTACGAGTACCTAAGGCAGGTCCTTCACAAGAAGTGTCTGGGTGAAGAACAGGCATATTCTTTCATCTATCGCCTTATTCAACATCTAATCCTGGACTTCTTTAAATTAGTGCCTTCTAGCCCAAGAAGCAAGTCACTTAAATGAGCTCTGGCAAAGGACTCTGCGAGGCCTGGAAGAGAATGCATAAATGACACCAGAGAGTAATAGACTGATCCATCCAAATTTATTTGCTCAGTTTTAGTGTCACTGCTGTCTGAGCCAGCAGGAGAGACAGAGATGTCATGGGAAGGGAACAGGAGAGCATCAAAGAAAAGGACTGCTGGGAAGTCTGGGCTGGGCAGGAGGGATGATGGGAAAGCTGCAGTTGGTGGGAGAATACTAAAGCCAAACAGAACTGATTGCACATAACCACCTTCAGTTCCTCAAGGTGAGGTTCCTCTGCAAAAAGGCTGGGAAACCACTGAGCTACAGCACTAGGAAGAATCATGAAAAAAATAGAACCACACTTTTAGGAGAGGTGAGGGCTCTGGGAAGTGTTTTACTTATCAAAATTCAGAAGCTTCATGACAAAAATCCTGCTAAAAAGACACTTGCAGGTAGATGCAGATGGCATATGGTACAAAGTTGACAAGTTACTCTAGACTTGTTTGTCCTCACCGGCATGGAACGTGCATTTCCTATTTCACAAAGAGCCACCACATGTAGGTTTGAAGGGCACAGTGCAACTGTATCGGGGTTTGTGATGTGAACTTTGAAAACAGGACAAAATGAGGACTCGTTTTGGGGACGAGTGGCTGGAAAGCCGCCCG